>NW_024100540.1:5470000-5760000 GCF_016545835.1 Crotalus tigris | reverse complement strand
TTAAACACTGAGGAGAATGCTCTCTGCTTGAATTTAGGGTTGTTGTTTTTTTTGCCAGCAATTTGAAAGCTGCAGTGCTGCGTTTTCGTCATTCCTGCTATCTCTGCCTCCAAAACAAGTGCAGAGGGGATGTTTCAACAATTTATTACGATGATCCCCTTGAAGGCATTCTGCTGAAACTTGCAGGGTTAATGTCCTCTAAAATATCCCCCACTGCTGCTATTTTCAATTCAAACTGGCCAAATGTGAAGCAGCTGCAAACATTTTTATGCTTCCCCATTATAACATATGGCTGAATTTTTTATTTGAGTCAAATCCTGAAGCAGATTGTACCAACTCAGTTTGCTTTATAATCTCAAATTGCTATATTTAATTGAATCATTCCATAGTTAGATCTTGCTCTCCAATTCAACTTAATGGAGCTGATTTGCCCAGGTCTGGTACCTATCCCAAAATGACTGGGTTCACATATTTCCCTAAATTGAAATGAAGTTTGGTTTTGGCTTAGTATGTGAACCCACCCAATTATAGTTTGTAAACTACAGTATATGGCCCGGGGTTACATAGTTTGTTCAACAAACTATGGCTAAAACAAACCATTTCTTATCAGACTTTGTAAACCCAGTCTAAAAATTCAGAACCAGAATTTGGATCATTTTTAGTTTTGCCTCTCTGAATGTAGGTTTCATACTGGCTATTCTGATGGTCAACACCATTGAAAATTAGATCTGCCAACAAACTATCAATACATCTCTAATTCTAAATGCTTTCTGGTATCACAAGACCTGAGAGTATGAAATTTTGTCCCTTTTAATGGGGTAATATACTTTATGATAACACACACATTGTAAATCGTACAGTTAAGGTAATCTTGGCCAAGTTGGGGATTGCCAGATGTACTGGATGTCAACTCCCTTAACTTTCAGCCAATATCACCAATGAAAATGAACCCCAAAGACCACTAGGTTGGAGAAAGCTATTCTGTGGGATATGTTGGGCAGATTGAGATCAGAGATGTCATTAACTTTGACCAACATACGTTGTCCTGTCACTAAACAAATGAAGATTATCAACTATTCTGTCTAATGAGATAGCAATAGGAGAGCACATTCGCTAGTGGTCTGTTTACATATTCAGGTTTTCAGACTTGTCAAAGGATGGGCATACAAAGGAGACTAGGAGTGCTGCAACTGCATTTTTCAAGAACTGGTCATAAAACGGGTATCGAGGTAGCTCCACTTTGCCTGCCACTTGGCCCCTATTCTCAGAAACCAACATTGCTCTATGATAAGCTGTATTCAGATCACAGCATCTCGCGTGACTACTTAAATTGTCAGATTTAACATTTTTTTATTATTTGTAACTGTGCTGTTCCCAGCACAATAGTCCTTGGCTAGGTCCTCTAGGTGCTAATGTAGTAATAATTATCATAATCATCATAATAAGAGTGTCAGACTATAACTTAGGACTCCCTGGGTTTTGTCTGCCAGAGTCAGCCCCTGCCTATTATTAAAGTTGGGGGGGAGGTCAGGGTTGTGTGCAATGAAGCAGCCACACTATAATTTAGCAATTACTGTAACCCACACTTGCAATTTGAATGGTTTTGTACAAACTCTTATCCGTGCTTTCTCTCCACTTAGTTTAATGCTTAATTTGATAAGCTGCCTTTAACCCACTCAATGCTGGCTGTTATCCTAATGGCTGGAGGGAGGGACGGGCTACAATTAATTCAACAACCGGGAAACTAAGAGGCTTGGTTAAAGTCCTTTGTGGTCTGGCTTGGGAGCTGGGAGAGTGGATTGGCTGTATAACCTCCAGGAAGTCACCTTAAGCTCTCAGAGCCTCCCAACAGCACATCTGTACTATGTCATTAATTAGTGCCTTACTTTGAAACGGGTTATATCGAGAAATGAAGTGTAATTAGCAAGAGTTGGTATTAGGAGACTTAAATGCAATCTTTTATCCCCTGCTGTTCAGTAACTTATATTTATCCTTCTCGATAGCATTTCCTGCAGATTCAAGTATTCTGAGCTGTGATTCCTTCAAGCTTAGCAGTCATTTGGAAGTCAATCTCTACTTATACTTGGTGCTGTACTGCTGATATTAGTGGAAGACTTCTGTAGGGGAATAAGGCTAATGCAAAATCCTTGCAGCCTTCCAACTTTGGACTCTTCTGCCTGTTGATAAAACTACCCAGCGTACACAAGAGCAATATGAATTTTTCATTGCTTCAAGCAGGCAGCTGGGCCTATCTTGCAATTGGCACTTCCATATTGTGGGGCGGTAGATAGGTTTTTGTGAAATAAGGGGGTTTCTTACATTTCAAACACTAAGTTTGAAGCACGGGGCGAGAACCGCAGGGCTGTTGTCTGAAATGTGTGCTTCTGAAAGGATCTGTGGACTCTGCACCTACTTCCACATTTATCAGAGCAAAGGGAATCCTCGCATTTGCATTTCAAGTGCAAATTTGTATTATTCATGAAAAGCACATATGTTATCCCCATTAATAATAAATATGCCAACAGCACATATCATATGGTGATGAGGTATAAATATTAGCCACAATAAATGTTCTTAAATATAGTGAGCGGGTCTATTGGTTCCTAGGTCGTGACCTGAGATTCACTGACATTAAGGAATACCTGCTACAGAGCTCAATCCTGGAAGGGCTATTTCAATGATCTGCCATCTGAATTTCTACCCTTCTCTGGATATACGCATAGAATCTAAGGCAGTGTTTCTCAACCTTGACCATTTTAAGGCACGTGGACTTCAACTCCCAGAATTCCACAGCCAGCATTGCTGGCTGTGGAATTCTAGGAGTTGAAGTCCACGTGCCTTAAAATGGTCAAGGTTGAGAAACACTGATCTAAGGTGTGGAATCATTATTTATTTATGAGTCTGTGCCAACCACAATTAAAGAGGAGAATTTTTTTTAAGCCTTACAATGCCTCTATAAAACAATGCAATAAAACACTCATACCGTAGTTCAAAAGCAAACAAAGCTTAAAAACAGTGTAATTACTGTTTTACTAATAAAAAAATTGGTGATAGGACTTCCTACGCCAAGTGTTCTTTGGAATAATTTGTTTTTCATGAGTTATGGAAATGTAGCAATTTGAGTGGCACGGTGGCCTAGAGGTGAGGACACTCGCCTCCCACTTGGAAGGTTGAGAGGGTTCAATCCTAGGTTCAATCTCTCAGGGTGCAAAGAGTAAATATTTGCAGTGAATGCTACATAGGTGCAGAAAGGGCATCCAGCCAGCAAATTTTCAGTTCCGTTCAGTCACTCCGACTCCACCTTGATAAAAGGGATTACAGGTTGTAAAAAAGAAAAAAAGTGGAAATCTAGCAAAGTGGGAGGTGATCTTTTTTTTTTATCTGTGTGTGAAGAGGGAAGGATATTTTAGACACAGATGTAACAACCCAAAAAGTACTTCCTATGAATTTCCATCACCTCATTTCTCAAATCATTAGCAAATTATCTTGGCACAAGCTGGATGGGAGACACGGACTGGGGAAGCTGATCCTGTAAGTATCTTCGTGCCAAGTTATGGAGGACTTCAAAAGTTAAAACCAACTCTTTGAAGGCCATGGGAAGCCGGGTCTCAGTTTCCAGATGAAACCAGCAGAATTACATTCCCTCCAACTGAAAAAAAAAAATAATGAGAGAACAATTTTTTAAAAAAAATAGGAAAGGGGAAAATAGCTATTTCCCTTTCATTTTCTTCTGTTCTGTACTAATCCAAAGTCTTAGGCAAAGAAACACACTTTGTTATGATAATTAATCAAAACCATTAAAATGTAAAGGGAGAAACTTTTATTTTACTGAAAATAAAAAATGGAATTTGCTATGATATAATCAGTATTTGAGGAATTCACTACACATTAGTACAAAATCTGGCTACTTTTTGGGGTGGCAAGTGTTTGCTAGGCACATGAAGAGGGCCATGAGTTTCAGTGAAGTGCCCTTTCCATCCCCTCTACATTATATGGAAGCAAATATATCAATATACTGATGTTACTCAATGATAGATTGACTGAGTGAGGCTATCAAAGTCCTATTTCAGTGCCTGGAAGCTATCCTTGATGGGGAGGAACCGTCCTCAGCTTAGTCTACCAAGACTTATTGGCTAGTAGGAGCCTAAACATTAATAGGACAAAATCAGCTTCCTCAAGCAAAATGGATTCTATTAAAAGTCTGTCTCCTAAGGATTTAATTTAATGTGTTTGATTTAGGTACCACCCACTTCCAAAAGATTCTGGGCAGCTCACAGTACAAAACAATAAAAATAAATACAATACAAAAACATAATTAGCAAATAACTAATAAGTAAAAGCAGATTTAAAAAACAAGATGGCAAATATAGCCAGCAACAGAACTCACAAGGGGATCCATCCACTCTAACCCAGAGCCTGGAAGAGGAGCTGAGCTCTTCAAGGCCCTACAAAATACCATGAGAATATAAGCGACTTGCATTTCAGAAGGCAGGTGCTATGACACTGAAATCCCAGAAGGTGATACTGTTTAATTGAAGGGACTAAAATGTGCCAACCCTGTTGGTTCATATTGGTCAGGCAGACACCAGGGGAGATAGATTATCTCTCCAATAACCAGGCCCTCTGTCACGTAAGACTTTGTATGCTATAACCAGCAACTTGAACTGCACCAGGAAGCAGAATGGCAGCCAGGGCAGCTCACAGAGAAGATTCATCACATGGGCATGCCAAATGAAGCTTCTAATTGGTCCTCTAGGGCCGCCCAACATATTGCAATAGTCGAGCCATGAAATGGCTAAGGTGTAAGTGATTGCCTGAAGGGTCTCCTGATCCAGGAAAAATTGCATCTGGCACATGGGATGAAGTTGTGTAAAATATCCTCAACTGGGGAAGTGCCAATCAACCCAAGGTCAAAGTTGGAATCTCCCTAGGTCTAGGAGCCCTAACAACCGTAGCCAATAAGTCTTGGTAGACTAAGTTGAGGATGGTTCCTCCCCATCCAGGATAGCTTCTAGGCACTGAGATAGAACTTTGATAGCCTCACTCAGTCAACCTATAATTGAGTAACATCAGCACACTGATGATAGCAAACCCCAAACTAGTGGATAATCTCACCCAAAATTTTCATGTAGAAGTTGTATAGGAGGGGAGAGAGCCTTGATCAACTCTACAAAGGAGGGCCATAGGGATCAACCTCTCCCACACCAGCCAACACAACTGGAACTGTGGAAAAGTACCCCAAGAACTGATCCATAAGAAATGGTGAGTTTGATGTAAAGCTGCCAAGAGATCAAGAAACACAAGAATGGATACACCACCTTCATCCCAACTTTTCCACAGGGACAATAAAGTTAATGATGTCATCTACTGTGGCAGGGCTTTTCTTCCAACCACCTAGACCAGGGGTGTCAAACTGCATCATGCTGAGGCCACACCCACCCCAGCTCTGGCAATGCAAAAAAGTGATATGTCGTGACACATCATGAGATGCGGAGAGTTTCACACCCATGACCTAGACAATAATATCTAGCTTCCAGCTCTGACCTCTTTGTAAAGTCAATATTACCTAATTATTTAATCACTACCTTAGGTTCAGGCAGTAACAAACTCAGAAACAAAATTTATGCACTGAGATTTCTTTATGCTACTGTTTTCATTTATATTGGAAGTCATTCTATTGAATTAGAAGCATCAGGCCAGATTAAATTAAGACAGATGAAATACACTGTCAGATCCTAACCTCAATTTTGTCTGTTTTGACTCTAGAACATATAATTATACTGTATTGGCATATAATTCATAACCATTAATAGTTTTTTTTAAAAGAAATTACTCTCCTGCAGGAGGCTGTGCTTGAAAAACACCTGGAAACTACAGTTTGTACAAAATTTTATGGGAGTGCAATAGTGTAATGATAAATGCATCCTAAAATGCTCTGGTGACCCCACTAATTTTGGAACTGAAGCATTAGTTACCAATTGATTCTGGGTGAGATTCAACTTGCTAGTTATCTTTAAGGCTCTTTGAATCTGGTTATCTGTGCATTGATAACACCGTACATTCTCCTGCTTTCATCAGCCCTTCCAATCAGATCAAAGAAAGTCATCTGCTTCCAGATCTGCTCACTGTAAGATTATCACCAGATGAGACCTTGAAACTGGGTGTTCTCAGTAGCCACTTCTACACTACAAAACTTCCTCCTTGTTGAAATCTGACTAACCTCAACTCTTCTAGGCTTCAGGAAAACTTTGAAAATCTACCTGGTTTGTCTTGCAGAGAAGGAAAGAGCTCTGTGATTTAAGTGCATTGCATTTGTAGGTATTTATGTTCCTGGTGTCTGAGGCTTTCTGGGATTTTTTTGTTTATATTAACTACCTACATCCTACAGGAATGTATGGCATAGAACCAAGGAATCAATCAAATATTTTCTTTGGAATTATGTTTAGTATGAAGTACCTCTAAAATTCAACAGTTCCATGTGGTTATTCTGCTCATCTCAAAGACATCCCAGAGCAAACCTTATGCTAAACCTTAATCCCATTACCTTGCCACATGCTAAAATTAATTTTGCTCTTGAATGATGAAATCTGAATGAAAAGCCCTCTGCCTTTTTCTTTCACATCCTTGTGCAACAGAGAAGCATGGGTAAAGGTACACATAGTGCTAGGGCAGAAGCCCTAGTGGCTCCATGCTCTCCTAGCACTTTGGAGAATTTTAAATGCCAGGCAGGCAACATTTTGAGGTGATATATGTAACCGTTGGAGGCCAGATCTGAGGAGTAACAAGTGACAACTGCAATAATTATGTCTTCTGGCAACTTTCCAGCCAAAAATATTAGTTGTGAGGTGACCTTGAGATACAGGTGCTAGAAGACACGGGGATCAGGGCTTCTTTTAACTGCAAGTGCAAGCCATTTTAACACATTCTTTCTATTTCAACCTCTCTAAAATGGGGCTGAGATGAAAAGTGTATTAACTTCTATAATGCAAGAAAAGTCTGTGACCAAGAGAACTCCAAGCCAGCAAGCAATAAGTAATAGAGCAGCCTGCAGAGTTTTATATTAAAACCATTTCTTCTGCTTCTAGTCCCTGACAGTTGCCACGGTTAGACCATTTCAACAGCTCTTCTCAGCACCTGTGTGACCCCCATTATTTTAACAATGTCATAATCCAGTGGGAAGGTATCCAAATGTTCAGTGTGTCACTTTTTCTTTCCTCACGAAAAAAAAAGAGGGTTTCCCCCCCCCCCAGGCATGCTTTCAGTTCTTATAGCCATTGCAACTTCAGAAAGATTCACAGCATGTTATGGAAAAGGTCTTTCAGTGCTCTTCTTCCCTTAACCTATGACAGAGTTTCCCCAAGATTCTCACCTCTACAAGTTTATCCACACTTCTGCAATTTCTCACCATATCATTTCCACCCAACAAAACCCTCAACTTCTCTAGTTTTCCATTTAATCATCTGACTTGCTAGCTAGTCGGCCTGTACAAATCAGGCAAATGTAATCTGAATAGATGATTTTGCTCAGAAATTTATTCTAGTTCAAAAATGTGAACCAATTCTGAAGATAAATTCAGTTTGGGTGTTTGAATGAAATTATCAAATTATTTCAGTGTGAGTTTCCAGATTGATTAGGAAAAACCTTGTGTTACACATGCACAGAAGCATTTGAATGGTCTAGATTATTTGAGTGATACCCAGTTTGATTATTCTATGGTTTAAAAGTCAATTCTACTTGGAAATACCTTGCATTTAATAAATTGGATCTCTTGATATTCACACAGCCTTACTAGAGGGAGATGGGGGGGAGGATGGGGCAAGAAGGAATGAAAACAAATACAAAGAAATTACTTTCTTCTCTTTTTGTAGAGAAACATAGAGTTCTTGGTTGTCACTCCCTGATCCTAAACATGCTTAGAAGCAACAAAAGATGGATCTGCAGCTGGGCAACCAGTTCACTACTGCTCAATCTCTAAACATCCCAGCACTTGAACTCAATGGAACAATATAAATGCTAAACAAAAGTACTGAGAATCCAGTTATTATTTTATTTATTATCATATTTGCAAAACTTAGGTAAAGGATGAAGCACTTCTCTGGTTTACTGTAATTCAAATATTGCATTAAATGTAGAGGAAAGCTGAAATATAATTTCTTTCTCCCATTAAAACTGGAAAAATGATCTGTGTCAGTATGAGCATGTGTATTCTACAGTCTTTGGTTTCTGGCAGACTTCTCCAATCTATTTCCCATATAGATGTTGGAACTACAATCCCCATCATTCCCAGCTACCATAGTCAGAGCTTTGTGTATTTCAGTGTCCTTATCATGGGATAAATCATGCAACCCACCTGATAATTACAATCAGAAACACTCATTTAGGCACTTCCTGTGTTCCTATTAAAATATGTAATTTGCTAATAGCCTCTTAGCAAGCAGTCCGTTCCTTTGATAAAGTGGCCACATTTCTTCTGCAGAAAATGAACCAGGATGAAATCTGAGGGCACTCCCTTTTTAGACAGCCATTTCAAAGGTGCACAGCCGATTCCTTGCCTCTCCTCTCAAGCACGAGAAAATGGCGGCACTGAACAATGTCTGCAGCTCTTCTCTTTTCCTTGCAGTGACACTGTTCCTATCTCTCCGCTTGTCATCCTGACACAGATGGCTGTAAATCTCCTGGATGCCAATTTGGCGCCTGCAGGTTAAGCGTGCTGCCTTATTAGTGCTCAGTTTTGTTATTCAGCCATGTGGACCAAGAGGGAAAGGCAAACAGTGTTGCAGACTCAAACAAATTTACAGCCGGGCTTCCTTGGCTTATTTGCATAGCGCAGCTCTCCCTTTCCCCTACCATGTGCATCTTCATATAATTAATGAATGCCACATTCATCAGAATTTAATTCATGCAGTGCACAAAGATGTGCAGGCAAAGCCTGGCAGGGATACCTCTTGGCTTCGGTCTTCTACCTCACCTTCAGCATGAAGTTTGGCAGAGCTTAATTAGACTGTAGGATGCCATTAGATCATTATCTCCAATCCTTACCTCATGTGCTTGGGAAATATTTTACCCCCTCCCAGTCTGGATCTGACAACCACTACTGTCTCCCAGAGCTGGTGAGTTTGCCTTTGCGTGTCCAAGGGCACGACAACATGTGCCTCCAAAATCTTCCTGATTGCCAGTGGGAACAGGCAAGCAGGTGTTGCAAAAAACAACATAACGTCTGCCAGGTTCCCCACTGTCATTGGATGTAGCATCTTGCACAAAATAAGTGAAAACCACAATCAGACTGTAACAAGCCCCCCAATATGTCTAGTAGTTGTTAATGTGTGTCTTGCTGGTATTCCTTTCTCCTTTTTTTCCCCCTGGTTTTTAAATCACCTGTTTTTCAAAAGCAGCAGCAGCAGCTACTCGGGGATTGAAAAATAAATAAACAAACAAGCAAGCAAGCAAACAAACCCTGGCTCTCTGGGGCCAGAACAAGAATGCCTGTAGGAAGGGAGAAGTGGATGGGCATCTCTCTTCCCAACCTCGGCACTCCAGTAAAGACAAATGAAGTTTGTTTTTGTTTTTTTTTGAAAATTTTTAAAATTTTATAAAAAAATTCCCTTCCCCAAACCCTCCCAACCCGCCCCAACCCTCCCCCAACCTTCCCAGAGCTGAATACAGGCTTAATTAAAATTTAAAAGAAAATTTTTTAAACACAAATAAACCATATATAAATTTGGTTACAATAATTAAACAAATCATAAAATATTTTAACACCAGTATTTAAAAAACAGAAAGAGAAAGAAAAAAGAAACAAGAAAAAGAAGAAAAAAAAGAAAAAATATCTAAAAAATATCTTAAACTTTAAATATAAATTATTCAAAAGCTAGATAATATTTTTTTATATCATACTTATATTGTATAAAATTTATCCATCTTTTCCATACCAAAAGGTACTTCTCTTGCGATTGATCTTTCAAGAAAGCCGAAATCTTTGCCATTTCCGCTAAATAAGAAACTTTAAGAAACCATTCTTGCAAAGTAGGCAAAGATTCCTTCTTCCAACATTGCCCTACTAACAACCAACAAATGAAGTTTTAACAGGGAGAAAACCCAAATCTTGACCAATATGAAGTGCTCAGAGACACTCATAGAGCCTCGAAGATCCTTGACAAGCCCATCTAACCTTCAAGATAACTAATTGCCTGTCGTTTAATTAGCACTGGTCTACTGAGAGCATTAGGATCTATGTATGTTGTGATTTCTCATTTCATTAATCCCATCTCCTCCCCCCCAATATTTTGTAACAATGCATTTATCAACAATGTATAAGAGAAGTCACAGACGGGAGGGGGAGGAAGGCTTTTTTTATTGATTATAAATGCAGTTGTACGTTGATTGCAGAAAATAATCATCGTATCTCTTCAAAAGACATCCTCCTTTTTAATTTTTTCTATTTTTTTTTCTTTTTTTTCTTTCTTTTTTCTTTTTTTTTGCATGGAGAGATTCAGTCTATTTGTTTACCCCCCCCCCCCGTCAAATAAAGCAAAAACCGGGTGAGTTCAATTTTAAAAATAAAAATGAGGAAATAATGGAGGCGGAGAGAAAGGCTAATTAAAAAAAATCATTTGCCAAAAAAAAAAAGCAAAAACAAAGAGTCAAACAAAAGCAGCAAATATAGTGCTTGGTATGCTGAGATATTCAGTGCTGGATCGGGCTCCTTGCCAAGTGAATTCACAATACGCGGTTTCAATGTGTATGCAAAATGCCATTGTCTTAGCTAATGGTTGTGGCGGAAGAAACCCCACCATTTCTTGATTGCTGTGGAAGGTGACTTGTTATGGGAAGAGAGCAGGATGGGTGGAAGATGAGAGCAGAATACGTATCTGGACAGGTTCGTATCTTGCCTTATCTTTGCCCTACTTTTTTCTTTAAATCCAAAATGGCTGGTCATGCTCCCCCATGACTGCCCACTTTCAACTTCCTCTGCCCTATTTTCCTTTTCTTCCTTCCCCCTCCTGGTATTTTTCCTTCTTTCTTTCTTTCTTTCTTTCTTTCTTTCTTTCTTCCTTCCTTCCTTCCTTCCTTCCTTCCTTCCTTCCTTCCTTCCTTCCTTCCTTCCTTCCTTCCTCTTTTCAAGGCTCCCTCTGTGGAGCGTCATAGGTCCTGAGCTTGAAGGCAAAGGCTGCTTTCTATCCGTCTGGCACATCATCCTTACAAGATGCCATCTCGCTCGCATTCTTCCCGACCCACTCCAGCCAGGGCTGAGGAATCTGAAAGGCATTGCTGATGCTCCAGCCGCTTGATGCACCTCGTGTACTTGAGTCGCTTGATTTGCATATGCCGTGCAGCCATACTTAATGAGTGTGAGTAATTATGCCAATCAGACTTTCGGGTTGTGTGCTGTTGTATTATTTGGGGTTTTCATTTCTTCACCCGCCTCCCCCCCACCCCTGCCCAGCCGATGGCATTAAAACTTCACTACCTCTTTGGCGGAGGGATGGGGAGGGGAAAAGGGGGGGTATGTTGGCACAGCAACTGTTGTTAAGGGAGAAGAGAAGCAGCTGCCAGCCTGCATAGCAAATCTGCAAGACTTGGCACCATGCCAGCTTCCTTGAGGGTTTCAGAGGGATGGTATGTTGGACGGTAAGACTAGCTAATTAATCTTCCGGCAGGGAACAATGTAATATCAGGCAATTACAAAGGCAGAATGAAATTACAGTGGTGGGAAGGCTGGCATACAAATTTCTCATCAAGTTCTCTTCCTTGGCTTTGCTGTTATAGATTTTTATACCTCAAGATGAGCAGTGGAAGAGGGTGGGGGGGGGAGGGAGGAGGAGAAAACAAGCACATTTGGGCCAAATACACAGGAGACTTTTCATTTGGTTTGCCCAGAATAATTTCCACTGGAGACAATTTGGAAGTTGAGGCTGGGAGAACTCAATGCAATTGGAAGCATACTTTTAAAAGATGTATAGGACTCTGGGTTTCTTATCTCATTTTTCCTCAGTAGGACTCTTCAGTCACTAGACTTTTCTGTCTCTGGTAAATGATAAGGTATAGTCAAAACTTGCTTTGACGGGAAAGGCTGAGATGATGATTGATTGACAAAATGAGGGTTATTTCTCCCTCAAGGTTGGCAAATAACAAATATCACAGGTATTTCATTTCTACAGAGATGGCATAGCCAACCTCCACAGCTCAGTCATTCCAGCCGTTGGCATCTCTGCCACTACATGATGAGAAGCCTTCTCTTCCATATAGGAACAGAAAACAGAAAGGAATACTGACTTCAAGGGGGTGAATTGCAGCTTCTTCCAGTATTAGCATGAGTAGGCCCTACTTCCTAGCTTCCCTTTCTTTGCAGAGCTATTAGCCTTTTGTATCCTAGAGGAAGTTGAGGGCAAAATTCAGGGAGTTTGAGTGATTAATGAAGAAAGAAAGAAAGAAAGAAAGAAAGAAAGAAAGAAAGAAAGAAAGAAAGAAAGAAAGAAAGAAAGAAAGAAACTGGGGTGAGTGGCAAAAAGGCCATGGGTTATAAAGACAGAGCTAAATCAGGCAGGACTGAAAAAAAAATTCCCCTCAAAACTTTTTTTTTTTTAAAAAAAAGGGAGAAGAAAGCATGCACAATTCATTCTTTTTGTTTATTCTCATCCATAACTAGCCTGACATTTTCCAGTGAATATTTCTCAAAAGAAAAACACTATTGGTTTCTGTATCTCAGTCCTTCTGTTTGCTAATTCAGGGATACTGTAGAAATCTCTACTTGATTTGCTGGACTTGACAATTAAGAATGCGAATTCCATTCTCTAGAATTCAGTCTTGGCAGTGAGACTCTTATAAACATCAAGAAGTGATCTTTCTGAAGTCTTCATTACTAGCCAATATAATCTAAATACTATATTTCTGGGGATGCTACCTTGCTGGATAATGCTTACAAACTTAATAAAAAATGGACTAAACATATGGTAAGATAATAGAAACAAGTTTCTAAGAAGAAATCTCTTGATGGTATTAATATCAAGAAATGCCTTCCATATGGAAACTACTTCAAATAAAAAAACATCACTTCACCTACCTATTCAAACTCCCCAAATTCCTCAAAAAACTCTGAAGTTTTTCTCTCAACCCGTAAATTACCCAAAGAATCTAAAATTCACCCATTTAAAACTTTCCTTGCTCCTCTCCTATTATTTATGCTTTGTAGAGAGTAAAACTTCCCTCTAGGTAAGTTCAACACAACAGTGTAGTTTTAGTTGCAAAGTCACAGGTGTGTTTGCCTGTCTTCCAGGATATTTTCCTGACTATACCATTGCTCATCCAGCCTTGGGATTCCCTGGCATTCTCCCAATCAAATACTACCCAAATACACAGCCCCACTTAGTTTCTGAGCTGAGATAGTGTTGACTAGATGCTGTTACTCGTTGGGATTATACAATCCAATCCAGCTACGATACAAATGTAGTTTGTAGCTGACTTCCTGCCTCATGATTATTCATTGAATCAAGTTTATATTCACTGATCATTACTGAACCTCCACAGATATTTTGTTGTTAATTGCGAAGTCATGTCCGACCCATCGCGACCCCATGGACAACGTTCCTCCAGGTCTTCCTGTCCTCTACCATCTTCTGGAGTCCATTTAAGTTCACACCTACTGCTTCAGTGACTCCATCCAGCCATCTCATTCTCTGTCGTCCCCTTCTTCTATTGCCCTCAATCTTTCCCAGCATTAGGCCCTTTTCCAGTGAGTCCTTCCTTCTCATTACGTGGCCAAAGTATTTGAGTTTCAACTTCAGGATCTGGCCTTCTAAAGAGCAGTCAGGGTTGATCTCTTCTAGGACTGACCGGTTTGAACGCCTTGCAGTCCAAGGGACTCGCAGGAGTCTTCTCCAGCACCATAGTTCAAAGGCCTCAATTCTTTGGCGCTCAGCCTTTCTTATGGTCCAACTTTCACAGCCATACATTGCAACTGGGAAAACCATGGCCTGGACTATACGCACTTTTGTTGGCAGGGTGATGTCTCTGCTTTTTAGTATGCTGTCTAGATTTGCCATAGCTTTCCTCCCCAGGAGCAAGCGTCTTTTAATTTCTTGGCTGCAGTCCCCATCTGAGGTGATCTTGGAGCCCAGAAAAATAAAATCTGTCACTACCTCCATTTCTTCCCCATCTATTTGCCAGGAATTGAGAGGGCCGGATGCCATGATTTTTGTTTTCTTAATGTTGAGTTTCAAGCCAACTTTTGCACTCTCCTTCTTCACCCGCATCAAGAGGCTCTTCAGTTCCTCTTCACTTTCTGCCATTAGAGTGGTATCATCTGCATATCTTAGGTTGTTGATATTTCTCCCGGCAATCTTAATTCCAACTTTTGATTCATCTAGCCCTGCCTTTCTCATGATGTGCTCTGCATATAAGTTAAATAGGCAGGGCGACACTATACAGCCTTGCCGGACTCCTTTTCCAATTTTGAACCAATCAGTGGTTCCGTGTCCAGTTCTCACTGTTGCTTCTTGACCCGCATATAAGTTTCTCAAGAGACAAATGAGATGGTCTGGTACTCCCATCTCTTTAAGAACTTGCCACAATTTGTTGTGATCCACACAATCAAAGGCTTTTGCATAGTCAATGAAGCAGAGGTAGATGTTTTTCTGGAACTCCCTAGCTTTCTCCATGATCCAGCATATGTTGGCAATTTGATCTCTAGTTCCTCTGCCTCTTCGAAATCCTGCCTGTACTTCTGGTAGTTCTCGATCCACATACTGCTGGAGTCTAGCTTGTAGGATTTTAAGCATAACTTTACTAGCATGTGAAATGAGTGCAATGGTGCGATAGTTTGAACATTCTTTGGCATTGCCTTTCTTTGGAATTGGAATGTAAACTGACCTTTTCCAATCCTGTGGCCACTGTTGAGTTTTCCAAATTTGCTGGCAAATTGAGTGTAGCACTTTTACTGCATCGTCTTTTAAGATTTTGAATAGCTCAGCTGGAATACTGTCACCTCCACTAGCTTTGTTGTTGCTCAGATTTTCTAAGGCCCATTTCACTTCACATTCTAGGATGTCTGGTTCGAGGTCAATGACCATCTCATTGTGGTTATCTGGGATGTTAAGCTCATTCTTGTATAGTTCTTCTGTGTAGTTTTGCCATCTCTTCTTAATCTCTTCTGCCTCTGTTAGGTCTCTGCCATTTTGGTCCTTTATCATGCCCATCTTTGCATGAAACGTTCCCTTCATATCTCCAATTTTCTTGAAGAGATCTCTGGTCCTCCCTATTCTGTTGTTTTCTTCTATTTCTTTGCACTGTTCATTTAAGAAGGCATTCTTATCTCTTCTAGCTACTCTCTGGAATTCTGCATTCAATTGGGTGTATCTTTTTCTTTCTCCCTTGCCTTTCGCTTCCCTTCTTTCCTCAGCTATTTGCAAAGCTTCCTCAGACAGCCATTTTGCTTTCTTGCATTTCTTTTTCTTTGGGATGGTTTTAGTTGCTACCTCTTGTACAATGTTGCGAACTTCCATCCATAGTTCTTCAGGCACTCTGTCTATCAGATCTAATTCCTTAAATCTATTTGTCACCTCTACTGTATATTCACATCACACAATTTCTAATAAATCTCTATATATTCTGTTCTTGAGGTCATATCTAGTATTAGTTCCTTTTTCATGGTTAGACTTGACCTACTGCATTAGCATGAAGTTTGTTCTGATTAATTTCATGTTGTTAATCATAGTGCTAGTAAAAAAAAAAAAGTCCATTGAATTATTTCTGCTGAGCAAGCATCTTCCCTGCTTTGCTGTTCTGTGCATTTCTGCAGAAACCTAACATAGTCCTGTTGGTCTGGATTAGACAACTCTGTTTATAAGAGGCTAATGCCAGGTCTCTGGGCTTGCCGGGATTTAGAATCTATTTATAAGATAAAGTTAATTATGATCCTATCTGTGAATGTGTGCACAGGAATATGTGTATTTGTATATTTGTAAATGAGAAACTCACATCTTCTGAGCATTAGGCCATGAGGTCTTTGGCACACCATGGATCAATTACTACAAGTCAGGCTTTCACATCCTCTTAAATATGTTACATCACAACACTTGAAAATTGGAACCATACATTCATTCCTTTGCAAGAAACTTTGCAAGAATAGGACAATAAGCAGCGTCCCAGTACAGCTACTGTGGTCAGATTTCTGAGTTTCTTTATCACTTAGAGTTCAGGGATGTTCTCTAGAAAAATATTTAGTACTTTAAAAAGGTAACTTCTTAAATATGGTCTGAAATTCTGACAGTGACTCTGAATAAATTCTGGATATGGACAGCTTTATGATGTCTTCTATAAATCAGTGATGGAGACAGCTCATCTCGATGAAGACATATGGGAATTCCCTCAAGAGAAAATGAGTTGTAAAATGTATGGGGTTGTTAGCCTTTTGGGGTTGATTCATTACTAGATGCTCATTGCTCAGAATCTAGTCCCAGCTTCTCAGGAAGGCAATAATAATGATGAGCTAGGACAGGGGTGTCAAACTCAATTTCATTGAGGGCCACATCAGCATTGCGGTTGCCCTCGGGGGGCCGGGTGAGTGTGGCCAGGGTGAATGTGGCCTACTGGGTGGGCATGGAGTGGGTGTGGCCTACTGGGTAGGCATTACCAGCTCTACATCCTTCGCGTGAAGGGTGCCTGTGGGGGCCTGGGCAGGAGTGGGACAGATCTGAGGGTCTCTGGCAGAAGGGGGTGGGACCAGGACAAGTGCCAAGGCATGGTCCACTGGAGGAGCCTCACTGTTCCTCTCAGGCCATGCAGGGGAACTGGATGGTGGTGCGGGCTGCCCGGAGCCCTGGGCAGAAAAGGTCAAATGCCCAGCCTGGCCCTCGAGCACCTGTGGCACCAAGCTGTTTCCAGACAGCCTTGTGGAGCTAAGACTGAATTCGTTTCAGCATAGATGGCCACCACAAAATTGTACATTGGCTCCTGGCTGGCCTGGGCCAAGGCAGCGGGGACCATTCCCTCACTGTTTCCAGGATGGCTTCGTGGGCCATATGAAACCACTTTGTGGGCCGCATCCAGCCCCCGGGCCTTGTATTTGACATGTCTGAGCTAGGAGAATGGTCCCAACCTAAAGTTTAAGTTGGGTCATATGAAATAGTAAAATAAAGAAAACAAGAAATATTGCAGATAAAAAAATGTTCAATTTCTTGAAAGTAATTGTTTTTTTTTAAAAAAAAGCAACCAATGAACAGATATTTTTTAAATGTTTATTGGAAAGAAAGAGTAGGGTGGATAATAAGGAGATGAGTGGCCCCAATTCCACAGAATTCTAATGAAAAATCGACCAAGGAGGGCTTTGTGCCACCTGACTGTGGTTTAAGAGTATATGCAACATGTATGTCTAGCAGAAAAAGGATAGCATTTGTGGACTTCTAATTACAGGATCCAGTCTGGGTCGGTCACCAGGACCAGAGACTTAGTCTTCTGAGCTTTTGGGCTCATGATGGAGTGCATCCTCAGGGAACTTCTCTCTACCAGAATGTGGACTTTGGGCTATTCTATGCATAGTATTTATGTGGTGTCTGGTTGGATGTGGGTTTTTTTTTATTGGTTGATTGGGATGCTGATGGCTGGCTAGTAAGTCGTTGGTTGTTGTTTCCTTGTGCTGCCAAGTCATATACTGTAAATGATGATATTAAGTCTCTCTATTTCTTCCTTTTCTTCTTCAAATAGATGTGAATGGGGAGAACAAAAGAGGTCTACTTGCCTTCTGAACATGAGATGGATTGGAACACTGGCTAACTTATCTCTCCCAATTTTCCTCTTTTTCTCTTTTTTTCCTTCCCTAGCTCTTTGCTGATGACCATGTTCCTAGAAAAGGAAAGGGAACAGTATCCAGCAAGGCATTTTCCCTTTTATTAATATTGAATTCTTCCAATCCAAGCCTTCGCTAGTAGGAATTTTAACCTGTAATAAATAATTTATAAAAATTAATTCCATACCCTAACCATTGTATCATAGATTTTGAAATAAATTGGCTACAGTGGGTATCACAGTTGGTTACATTGTGATACTTAGGATAATATGATAATAATATTTCTTGCCATGTTCTTTTTTCATAAACCCTTTTCTTTGCCCCATACTTAAAAGACATATTTATTTTAATTTATCTGAATTTACCTACTTCTCTGAGATTATTATAAGGAGATGGGAGGGATGACCATTATGGTTTGATTATCCAACATAGGATGTGCTGTGAATTTATTATTAGGGCTGTGCGATGCTTTAAACTTGATCTCCAAAATATGCTTCAGAATGTGGGGAGATTTGATCAGAACACTGTCTGCTGTATCTTTGGGAGATGAATGTGAAACACTGCCAACCCAATTTATTTACCAACAAAAATGCTTAGTAGCCTGTTATCTGATATTCCTTTCTTGTCTCAGTCTACTTCAGTGGTTCTCAACCTGTGGGTCGGGACCCCATTTGGGGTCGAACGGCCATTTCACGGGGGTCGCCAAACAATGCAGTCCGGCATTTTTTCCCCCTTTTCCTTAGCTGTGCTACTCCCTTTTATTCTATTGGCTTTTGAAAGCCAATAGAATAGACTCTCTTGAATAGAGTCTAATTCTATTGGCTTTCAAAAGCCAATAGGAATTGTCCAGGCTGTCTCTGCCCTGCTGAGCCCGCCAAAAGTCCCATTCTGCAAACGGTGCTGCACCAGTTGAGTAGTCCTCGACTTATGACCGGTTGAGTAGTCCTCGACTTACGACCAGTTGGGGGTCGCGGCATTAAAAAGGTTGAGAACCACTGGTCTACTTCCATCTGCAGATACTGTTCTCTGCTGAGATTTCTAGGGGAAATTTAGAAACATGTCATATCAACCAAGGCTAAGTAAAGCAGTGTAGGAGAGCCATATGGAAAGCTTCTGCAGCAGGTGGAAGACCGGGTAATGAGGAAGCCGTGAGACTCTCATTGGCTGACACAAAGCTTGATTAACACATAGCACCTGCCGGCTTCTTCCTCTGTTTACCTGTTACAAGTCTAAAAAAGGGACATTTCTTAGCTTCCCAAGAGGGAACCTTACCTTGTTTTTAAAATATATATATTATTGCTTTTTAATCTGCAGTCATAAATGATAACATAAAAAAACAAAGCAAAATATACCAGAAAATAAAATATAAAAAAACCAAATCATGAAATAAAATAATAAAATATAATGGTAAAACAAAGTTCAATGACATTCAACCTGCATCATATAGGACATTTATCACATATCACCATAGTATCATAGAATCATAAAGCTGGGTGGGACCACAAGAATCAGCTACTCCACGCTGATCAAATTTCCCATAGAGTTGGTAGAAAGTCAGTTCATATGTAGAAAATGGAAGTATGTCATTCGCTGTGAATTACTTTCTGTCCAAGTAAAGTATTAATCTTAGCTTCTGCCCATGCACAATAAAGTGTTTCATACTTTGACGGGTTCCAAAGCTTTGGAATACTGTATTATTTAACAATATATTCTTTTATCTTTATTTTGTTAAAAGCTCTGTGTACAACTGTATGAATAATAAATCAAAGCTACATCAACATAGAGCAAGCCCATTGATCTATGTATGAGTCAGAATCCCATCCAATATATTGCACTGCCAAAATGCAGAAGTTAAAACCAAACCTTACTATGTTCCTCTGTGGTGCCTAATATACTCAGGAATTTGCTGAATTAATTTTACTTTAGGGGCATATAAAACTACTTCCATATACCTTTAGTCCATTGATCTGCTAAGATAAAATATTCTAACTCATTATTTCAATACCTGCAAATTGTGCATCTCAATGCATCTTTTGCCATTGTAAATAAAAATAAATTGTAGGTTTAAGGACTTCAAATATCTTTCCTACTGGCATTATTTGTTTAGAAATGTCAGAAGCAACTAATACATCTGGCCCAAATCGTACTATTAAGACATATTTTAATTGCATGAATTGACACTGAGTAGACTTAGGTAATTCACTTTGTTGATAAAAAATGTGACATATTTTAAAAAATGACTTAAGAGGAAGGTGGTTTACAGTATTAATGCCTTTTTTCTTGCCCATGAAATTCAGAAAAAATGGTTTGTCAGCAGTGTTTAAGTTTTCTTTCCAATCTTTGATTTTTGGGGTGTTGTAAAGAAATAATTATGCTAGAGTATCACAGATAGGCTGAAACTTCTGGCACATTCAAATCTATCAAACTGGAGAATTTGTTTTATTCTTATATCAAGAAACTATTCCTTCAGCTCATTTCTAGGAAAAATGGAAAGGGAGATGCTCTAGTTGTTCCTTCACAGAACCCAGAAATATGAACCTGTGGGAGTTGGTGGTGGGAAGTTTGTACTTTCATACTTGCAAGATTCTGTTAATGTAGTCTTATAATAAAGTGGAATTAACCCATCTAGTTATGTTTCATGTCTGGTTCACCAGGGAGGGCTGACATCAACCTTGCATGTCTCATGGTACAAAGTTCCTTCTGCCATTTGTAACTGCCTGATTAATTGGGATGGGTCCTTCTTAAGTTTTTTTTCTCTGATCGTTAATCCATTGCGGGCTCCTCCCATCTCTTGTCTGATTGTTTCCTAGGCAACATCTTTTCCCCTTATCCTCCAAGATCATCCACACATTCCACAACAATATACGTACTCCTTTTTTTATTGCTAAGCTGCCCAGCATCACTTAGGAGATGGGTGGTCTCAAAATTGGATAAATAAATGAATACATCCATTTATTTTGTTTAAAAGATTAAATTACAGATCAACACCTTCTATCCAACTTCTTAAGCAACTCACCAAACTAGGCAATTGTTAACCCAGAAGCAAATGAATGGTGTGAATGAAATATCTACATTAATAATCTTTCCAAAAGACCACTCTAGGAAATTACATAATTGGGAAATAAGTGGATTGAGAGCAAACTGAAATGGAATTGGACTGAGTAATACTCTTGGAGAAAATTGATTTGGGATGATCTTCCTATTACTTGGAGAAAACAAATTAATTTTAAGGGAAATTAATTAGAGGTCATTTGAGGAAATTAGTTGGGTTGGTAGAGCAGGAAACAGAATCAAAAATGTGGTGCTAGATTTTGTGTCTCTGAACTCATCTCGGCCTTGAAGTCAGGTTCATGGACAAATTGCTACATTCCAATGATCATCTATAGATCAATATGATCAAATGATCAAATATAGAATGTTATGTTGACGGATTGGTCTTTGTGACTCCAGTTCTCTTGTGCTCTAGTATTGCCATTGCCATGCCTGCAATGTTGCAGTAAGAAATTTAAAAGTGCCCAGATCTTGAAAGTTTTTAAGTCTTTTAAACTACTCATTGTTCAGAAAGATTGAAAATGCTTGGGTCTTGAGTACCATATAAATCAGCAAACTTTAAATTAGAATCTATAAAATATTTCATTAAAATGACAAATTTGATATTTTCGGGTTCAAGTATACTGCATGGTTTGGTCAATGAAAACACAATAATTGAAATCACAGAAACTTTCAAGATTTTGGACTGTATCTAATTAGCCTGCCATATTTCTTTATTTTCTATTAAGTTGCACCCCAGGAACAAATATCTTTCTTATGCTTGTTACTATTTATCTGAGAATTTTGATTGTCTAGCATATAGACAACACTATCCTAATTAAGTACTGTAATAATGAAGTCTGTACACTGTAAAAATATTGAAAGTAAAACTATGAAATACAATTTCTATAAAATCTTACATATTTCAAAACATTATCAAATATTTGTATGAGAACAAGACACCTAGGAGAGCTAGAAAATATATAAGAATGCAACTGAGGTTGTTTTAATAGTAAAGCTTTTTTCTAAAAACTTTTTTTTAAGAGTTTGGGTTTCACCAAGGTCATATTTCTATGGTACCTCAAAAGTAGAAGAAAAACCAAGATGAACCATCTTGAAATCATACAGCCTTATCCTGAATATCTCTATGATTCTTGATGGTCCAGTATGTAATAATTTACTAAGAAAGGAACTTAAGTGTTGCTTTTTTATAGAACTGCTCATATGATCAAAATTCCAAAGGCTTCAGTGCATTCCTAATGTTTGCTAAGTACTTCTAAACCAGGGGTTCCCAACTGGGGGTGCGAGACGATATTCCAGGTTTAGACATTTCAAAATTATAGTGTATATGCATAACCAGGTATTACTTTTGTAAGGGGTGCAAGAATATATCAGAAGCATTCTAGGGGTGCAGGGTATGGAAAAGGTTGGGAACCATTGTTCTAAACAATAGCCGAGATCTCTTTCATTGATCATTATTATATCTATATTCAGTTACAACTGTTTTGAATTCTTTCAGATTTTTCATTTGAAATTTATTATTTCTTTTCATCTTGAAATTTGTAGAACAATCACTGGCTTCCTTTATAACATACATTAACACCGGCAAGCTAAAAGAACAGAGAAAAAAATCAGTGAACAAATAGGTACTGACTCACTGTAATATTAGAATGCTTCAATCCAAATACTTTCATAACATATTTAGTAAGATACCAGGATCAGGAATGATAACTAGCAGCAAGTTTTGCAAACTGAAGCAACCTTTCAGAGTTTATGAAGTTGAAAAATATGAGAAAAAGAAAGCTCAAACAAGGAAACAAAAGTGAAATTAAGAAAAACAGCAAATGAAATTCATTTTTATCCCCTTTTTTATTTCTATGTAAACTCTCTCCTTTCTTCAGCCTGACACTGATTGGGGCTCACCATACTAAACAGATTGAATCAAAACCATGGTCAAAAGAGCCAGGAAGTGTAAAAGGAAAGGATCACCCAAAGATTTACCTACCAAACAATCTGATATGCTTGATATCAAGTATCTTTATTACGGTCTCTGGCTAGTCTTTACAATAAAAGAATACAGTACAGATAATCAATCAATAATCAATCAGAATAGAGCTGGAAGGAACCTTGGAGGTCTTCTTGTCTAACACCCTGTTCCAGCAGGAGACCCTATACCATTTCAGACAAGTGGCTGTCCAGTCTTTTCTTAAAAACCTCCAGTGATGAAGCTCCCACAATGTCTGAAGGTAAGTTGTTCCCCTGGTTAATTGTCCTCATTGTTAGGAAGTTTCTCCTTAATACCAGGTTGTTTCTCTCCTTGATTAGTTTCCATTCATTGTTTCTTCTTTTGCCTTCTGGTACTTTGGAAAATCCCCTTTATGGATTATTGCCTTGTCGTGGCGAAGGGGCTTGCGTAACTCAATGAAGCTATAAGCTATGCCGTGCAGGGCCACCCAAGACGGACAGGTCATAGCAGAGAGTTCTGACAAAATGTGATCCACTGGAGAAGGAAATGGCAAACCACTCCAGTATCTTTGCCATGAAAACCCCACGGACAGTACTAAAAGGAAAAAAGATATGACGCTGGAAGATGAGCCCCTTAGGTCGGAAGGTGTCCAATATGCTATTGGGGAAGAGCAGAGGGCTAGTACTAGTAGCACCAGAAAGAATGAAGCAACTGGGCCAAAGCCGAAAGGACGCTCAGCTGTGTATATATCTGGTGGTGAAAGGAAAGTCCGATGCTGTAAAGATTTTTTCTCCATAGGAACCTGGAATGTAAGATCCATGAATCAAGGCAAGCTAGACATAGTCAAAAAAGAGATGACAAGACTGAACATCGACATCTTAGGAATCAGCGAACTAAAATGGACAGGAATAGGTGAATTTAACTCAGATGACCATCAGGTATACTACTGTGGGCAAGAATCCCTCAGAAGAAATGGAGTAGCCTTCATAGTCAATAAAAGAATAGGAAAAGCAATACTGGGATACAATCCCCAAAATGACAGAATGATCTCAATTCGAATCCAAGGCAAACCATTCAATATCACAGTAGTCCAAATCTATGCCCCAACCACTGGTGCTGAAGAGGATGAAATTGACCAGTTCTATGAAGCCCTACAGCACCTTATAGAATTAATACCAAAAAATGATGTCCTTATCATTATGGGGGATTGGAATGCTAAAGTAGGAAGCCAAAAGATAACCGGAATAACAGGCAAGTTTGGCCTTGGAGTACAAAATGAAGCAGATAGAATTTTGTCAAGAGAATACGATGGTCATAACAAACACTCTTTTCCAACAACCCAAGAGACGGCTCTACACATGGACATCACCAGACGGTCAACATAGAAATCAGATTGACTATGTGCTCTGCAGCCAAAGATGGAGAAGCTCTATACAGTCAGTAAAAACAAGACCAGGAGCTGACTGTGGCTCAGATCATGAGCTTCTCGTTGCAAAATTTAGGCTTAAATTGAAAAAAGTAGGGAAAAGCACTAGGCCACTCAGGTATGAACTAAATCATATTCCTGATGAATATACAGTAGAGGTGACAAATAGATTTAAGGAATTAGATCTGATAGACAGAGTGCCTGAAGAACTATGGATGGAAGTTCGCAACATTGTACAAGAGGTAGCAACTAAAACCATCCCAAAGAAAAAGAAATGCAAGAAAGCAAAATGGCTGTCTGAGGAAGCTTTGCAAATAGCTGAGGAAAGAAGGGAAGCGAAAGGCAAAGGAGAAAGAGAAAGATACACCCAATTGAATGCAGAATTCCAGAGAGTAGCTAGAAGAGATAAGAATGCCTTCTTAAATGAACAGTGCAAAGAAATAGAAGAAAACAACAGAATAGGGAGGACCAGAGATCTCTTCAAGAAAATTGGAGATATGAAGGGAACGTTTCATACAAAGATGGGCATGATAAAGGACCAAAATGGCAGAGACCTAACAGAGGCAGAAGAGATTAAGAAGAGATGGCAAAACTACACAGAAGAACTATACAAGAATGAGCTTAACATCCCAGATAACCACAATGAGATGGTCACTGACCTCGAACCAGACATCCTAGAATGTGAAGTGAAATGGGCCTTAGAAAATCTGAGCAACAACAAAGCTAGTGGAGGTGACAGTATTCCAGCTGAGCTATTCAAAATCTTAAAAGACGATGCAGTAAAAGTGCTACACTCAATTTGCCAGCAAATTTGGAAAACTCAACAGTGGCCACAGGATTGGAAAAGGTCAGTTTACATTCCAATTCCAAAGAAAGGCAATGCCAAAGAATGTTCAAACTATCGCACCATTGCACTCATTTCACATGCTAGTAAAGTTATGCTTAAAATCCTACAAGCTAGACTCCAGCAGTATGTGGATCGAGAACTACCAGAAGTACAGGCAGGATTTCGAAGAGGCAGAGGAACTAGAGATCAAATTGCCAACATACGCTGGATCATGGAGAAAGCTAGGGAGTTCCAGAAAAACATCTACTTCTGCTTCATTGACTATGCAAAAGCCTTTGATTGTGTGGATCACAACAAATTGTGGCAAGTTCTTAAAGAGATGGGAGTACCAGACCATCTCATTTGTCTCTTGAGAAACCTATATGCGGGTCAAGAAGCAACAGTGAGAACCGAACACGGAACCACTGATTGGTTCAAAATTGGAAAAGGAGTCCGGCAAGGCTGTATACTGTCGCCTTTTGATGTGTGGATCACAAACAATTGTGGCAAGTTCTAAGAGAGGGAGTACCAGACAATCTTCATTGTTACTCTTGAGAAACCTAAGGCGGGGCAAAGAATGAACACGGAACCACGATTGGTTCACAAATGGAAAGGAGTCCGGCAAGGCGATACGTCGCCCTGGCCTATAATTATTCAGAGCAACATCATGAGAAAGGTCAGGCTAGCTGAAATCAAAAGTTGGAATTAAGATTGCCGGGGAGAAATTATCAACAACCTAAAGATTGCAGATATACCACTCTAATCGCAGAAAGTGAAGAGGGAACTAAAGAGCCTCTTGATGCGGGTGAAGAAAGGAGAGTGCAACAAGTGCTTGAAACTCAACATTAAGAAAACCAAAATCATGGCATCCGGCCCTCTCAATTCCTGGCAAATAGATGGGGAAGAAATGGAGTAGTGACAGATTTTATTTTTCTGGGCTCCAAGATCACCTCAGATGGGGACTGCAGCCAAGAAATTAAAAGACGCTTGCTCCTGGGGAGGAAAGCTATGGCAAATCTAGACAGCATTCTAAAAAAGCAGAGACATCACCCTGCCAACAAAAGTGCGTATAGTCCAGGCCATGGTTTTCCCAGTTGCAATGTATGGCTGTGAAAGTTGGACCATAAGAAAGGCTGAGCGCAAAAGACTTGAGGCCTTTGAATTATGGTTCTGGAGAAGACTCCGCAGTCCCTTGGACTGCAAGGTGTTCAAACTGGTCAGTCCTAGAAGAGATCAACCCCGACTGCTCTTTAGAAGGCCAGATCCTGAAGTTGAAACTCAAATACTTTGGCCACCTAATGAGAAGAAGGACTCACTGGAGAAGGGCCTAATGCTGGGAAAGATTGAGGGCAATAGAAGAACGGGACGACAGAGAATGGGATGGCTGGATGGAGTCACTGAAGCAGTAGGGGTGAACTTAAATGGACTCCAGAAGATGGTAGAGGACAGGAAGACCTGGAGGAACGTTGTCCATGGGGTCGCGATGGGTCGGACACGACTTCGCAATTAACAACAACAACAACAAAAACTTTGGAAAATAAGTCAACTCTCTCTTCCTTCTGGCAGCCCCTCAAATACTGGAATACTACTATCATGTCACCCCTGTTTCTTCTTTTCTCTAGACCAGAGGTCCCCAACAGTTTGGGCACCAGTGACCAGTTATGTGGAGAGAGGTTTTTCCGCGGACCGGAGAGGGTGTGCTTTTATGTGCTGCCTGCGTCCTGTGGATGGGGCTTTCCTTGTTTGTGCAGCCCGGTTGCTGGTATGCCGCAGCCTGGTACTGGACCAGCCATACCCAATTCCTGCAGCCGTTCTTCATATGTTTTAGTCTCCAGGCCTTTGATCATCTTAGTTGCTCTTCTATGCACTTTTTCCAAAGGCTCAACAATTTTTTGTAACATGGTGACCAAAACTGGATGCATTATTCTAAGAGTTATAAGTCCTTGACTTACAACAGTTTTAGTGACTGTTCAATGTTACAACAGCAGTAAACACTTATGGCACTTATGACCATTTTTCACACTTACAACCATTGTGGCCTCCCTATGGATACATGATCAAAATTCATACGCTTGGTGACTGGTTCATATTTATGACAATTGCAGGGTCCCGGGGTGATCATGAGATCCCCTTCTGACAAACAAAGTCAATGGGGAAGTCAGTTTTACTTAACAATGGTGTTACTAACTTAACAATTGCATGGATTCACTTAACAACTAGGGCAAGAAAGGCTGCAAAACAGGGCAAAACTCACTTTTAAAATGTCTCATTTTAGCAACAGAAAATTTGGCCTCAATTGTGGTCGTAAGTCGAGGACTACCTGTAAAAAGCTAAATAGTTTAATACAGCAATTTGTTATTGGGGATGGGGAAAATAATAGTACAATAAAACATCACATCTAATTAAAAGTTTTGGACAGTTGCATAACTTGGTGAAGATATTGGGCCACCTGAGGCAGTTACATGACAGCCATTACAAGAGTTGTGGTGGCACCCAGTGGTTACAATGCAGTTCTGCAGTCTAACTCCCTGCTCACTCCAGAAGTTCGATCCTCACCAGCTCAAGGTTGACTCAGCTTCCATCCTTCCGAGTCAGTAAAATGAGGACCCAAATTTTGGGGGGCAATATGCTGACTCTGTAAACTGATTAGAGAGGGTTGTAAAGCACTATGAAGTGGTATACAGTATAAGTCTAAATGCTATTGCTATTTGCAGCTGAAAAGCACTATACTGGCCAAGGACTTAATAATGCAGATTATTGACAGTGCAGAACAAAGGTAAAAGAGATTTAGGAAAAGTAATGTCAAAGAGAATCAAGCCAGCCCAGCCCAGTGAGCACAGTTCTTTCTGTCCTTAGCCGGAGGATCCTTTCACTGAATGAAGTGTGTCTTATTAAGCTCTCTCAGGTTGGTTAACCTCCCATTGTGCTTGTCCTTTGAAGTGCCACTTACCTGGACTGGGAACACATTGATAAAAAGTTAATTTCTATTTGCTGTTGCTTCGTAATTGGATGTACATGAAAGCAATTAAATATTAAAACATACAAACAAATAATGAAGTCGCAGTAATTAGCCCAAGTTTGATCACTGTCATAGTTATTTAGGAGGGGATGATATGCCTCAGCAGGTGACGTTTTAAACACCCTGGGATACTCCAGATATGCCTTTGGAGAATGCTGGATCACAGACCCGGGATTTTAATTACAGCCCACTGGAAATAAGTGATGATGACAGCCACATGACAGTCACATGATAGAAGGAAAATTAGGCCATGGTGAGAGATATCAATGAAACAAATTTGGCAATGTTTTGCTCCAGCTTCTGGAACCAGTAGTTCTGGGCCAGTTCCATAGTGTCCGAATTTTGGTCCAGAAATAATGTTTTCCATTCCCTTAAAATCTCTCTATCTCTGCAAAAGTCTGTCTTTATCGGCACGGTATTTGAGAATTCTTTTTTCTTTTCATCCTTTTCATTGTTTTTTGAGCTTGAGCTGGCCATCTTTTTGCTTAGGTAAAGGCAAGGTTACTTTATGTATGTATGTATGTATGTATGTATGTATGTATGTATGTATGTATGTATATGTATATATATGTGTGTAGGTCTTTGGTTATTTGGGTTTTCTCCCGCGTTAAATTGGAAGTGTCTTGGCGACGTTTTGACGAAGTCTCATTCGTCATCTTCAGGCTGGTGTTTTCAGCTTCATGCTTCTAGGAGCAATGTGTGATCGTAGCTTTTTCTTCCTTTTAACTGCCAGTGGGGGTATGAACTGATTGGATGAGAGCTTGGCTGTGTTCTGATTGGATGGAGGTGTGTTCTGATTGGTTAGGAGCTTGGCTATGCTCTGATTGGATGGGAGGTTGACTGTGCTCTGATTGGATGATGGGTTGGCTGTGCTCTGATTGGTTGGGGGAATGTTCTGTTTGGGTGGGGGCTTTGTTATGCTCAGGTTAGTCTGAGTTGCACGGGAATGTGAGATGGTGAGCTGCATTGCTATTGTTTGGCTTCGCGTTTGTGGTCGTGCTTCATCTTCATGGTGGGTGTCAGTTTGCTTCATGTATGGATTGGAGGGGTTTAAAGTGACTAATGATGCAGCTGTGGTCTGGCTTCTGGTTTGTGGTTGTGCCTCATCGTCGGTGTGGGTTTGGTTTTGCTTTTTGCGTGGATGTGTGGTGGTGACATCCTGTGTGGCTTTTGTGAGTGTGGGTCTGGTGTCATTCTTTGTGTTAGAGACTCGTTTGTCAATAAGGGCGGGTTTTCAAATGGAGGTATCATCTCGTTTGTTCATGCTGTGTGGGCATTTTTCTATCTCAATGGCTTCTCTGATTATTCTGTTATTAAAGTGTTCAGTTTTGGCGATAGTTCTGGTCTTTTTAAAGTCAATTTCATGTCCTGTGATTTTAAGGTGTTGGACCAGGGAAGAAGTTGGTTCCTCTTTTTTGACTGAGTTCTTATGTTCTTCAATGCATGCACTTATTCTTCTGTTGGTTTGTCCGATGTATGTGGTGGGACAAGCGGTGCATGGGATTTCATATACTCCTTGATTTTCTAATTCAATTTTATCTTTGGGGTTTCTTAGGATGGTGGATATTTTTCTGTTTGGGCAGAATGCTGTCTTAATGTTGTGTTTGTGGAGGATCTTACTGATTCTCTCTGTGGTGCCTTTTATGTATAGGAGGAGGGCTTTGCCATTTTCTTGTTCTCTGTCTTGGATTTTAGTGGGGGTTTCTTTTTGGATTAGTTTGGTAATCTTATTTCTTTGGAATCCATTGGATGTAAGTACATTAGTGAGAGTGTGTAGTTCGGTTTTTAGGTGTTGTTCATCAGCTAAGCGTTTTGTTCTAGAGATGAGTGTCTTGGCTACGGAGTTGATCTGTGCTGGGTGGTGGTGTGAGAGAGCGTGCAGATATCGGTTTGTGTGTGTTTTCTTCTGGTAGATGGTGTGTCCTAGCGAGCCATTGGATTTCTTGTAGACTAAGACATCCAGGAAGGGAAGTTGATTATTAGCTTCTGTTTCCATGGTGAACTGTATTTGGGGGTGTAGGCTGTTGAGGTGTATGAGGAAGTTGTCCAGTTTTTCTTTCATATATATATATATATATATATATATATATATATATATATATATATACTTGTTTTTGTAGATTTTCATGGGTACAGCTATGCAGGTCTTGGCATATTCGGGTCTTTTCCCGTGTAAGATTCAGAGTATCTTGGCGATCTTTCGACGAGGTCCCACTCATCATCTTCAGGCTGGGGTCTTCGGCTTCATGCTTGTGCAAGCAAAGTGTGATCAGAGCTGCCGTCTCTCTATAAATATTGGTGGGTGTGTGTGGAGTGCTGGCTTAGTTGCTGTAGGTGGGTTGGTTGGCTGTGTTGGAGTTATTGTTTGTGGATTGTTCGGCTGTTTTGTAACATCCTGAGTAGCTGAGGTGCTGGCTGTGTGCCCATTAGTCTTTTGTGTTGTAATGACCTGGGTAATGGGCTGTGTGGTGACATCCTGAGATCTAGTGTAGTGATATCCTGAGTTCTGTGTTACAACATCCTGGGTGGTAGGTTGTGTTGTCCGGAGCAGAAGGCTGTGATGTAACATACTGGGCTTTGGTTTGGCTCCAAGTTTGCGGTCTAACTCTGTGTTCATGGCGTGTGTCCATTTGCTTTGTGTGGGGCTCAGAGGGAGGTGCAGCAGCTGGTGATGTCATCGTGGTTTGGCTTCTGGATGGTGGTTGCATTTCATCTGAGAGATGGGTTTTGGCTTGGGTTTGGGTCTGGTGAGGGTGAATGGTGGTGGCGTACTGTGTTGTTCTGGGTCTGGAGTCAGTTTTCATGGCTAAGACTCGTTTGTTGATTAGGGCTAGTTTCCAGATGTCTGGTAGGCAGGAGGTATCGTCACGTTTATTCATGTTGTGGAGGTGTTTCTCTATGAACAATCCACAAACAATAACTCCAACACAGCCAACCAACCCACCTACAGCAACTAAGCCAGCACTCCACACACCCCCACCAATATTTATAGAGAGACAGCAGCTCCGATCATACTTTGCTCACACAAGCATGAAGCCAAAGACCCCAGCCTGAAGATGACGAGTGGGACCTCATTGAAACGTCGTCAAGATACTCTCAATCTTACATGGGAAAAGACCTGAATATGCCAATCGCGGGTGTTTGTATGTAGGTCTTTGGTTGTTCGGGTTTTCTCCCGCGTAAAATTGGAAGTGTCTTGGTGACGTTTCGACGAAGTCCTATTCGTCATCTTCAGGCTGGTGTTTTCAGCTTCGTGCTTCGAGGAGCAATGTGCACACACACACACACACACACACACACACTAGTCATAAAAAAAATGTTACCAACATTTTGTTTCCCACTGGAAGAAAAGACAATTTTTTCAGTGAAGTAAACAAGCACATTTTTAAAAACGCAGAGCAAAATTTCAGCCCAAAAACTACATGGATTTTAATCTGAAGGTGTTTCACTTCAAACCTGGCAGCTGCAGCACATTTAAACATTTTGACTCTTGGGAAAGGGAACAGCAAATCCATAAAGTGGGTAGCCTTCTCCAACCTTTTGCCATCTAGCTCTATTGTCCCTTCCATCATTCCCAGACATCATAGCTATTACATCTGGAAAATAACATGGTAGGAAGGGCAGAGGAGACAAATATGCAGAATGCAGCTCATTCTTGTACCCTACGCTGTACAGTAATTGCTTGTTTTTAACTAATGATGTGACACTGGAACTTTTTTGCAAGTGTTCATTTGCTGCATCATAGGAGACGGAGTCTGAAAACATACACACACACACACACACACACACACACACACACACAAACACACACTGCAAATTCCATCATAATATGGGTAACTTTTGTTCCTCTTGCAGTCTTCTTAGATAACTTTATCTCCCTAAAATCTGGTAATCCTTATTCTTTTCCCTTATTTTGTTTTGGAGGGAATGGCAATCATAGACACATTTGTATATGCACATAGGTTATGCAGAATGTTGGATTCAAACACCTAAATATGTCTTGGAAATTGACAAAGTGTGAATGGAGCACCTGCCAACCTTACCGTAAAGCAGCTTAGCCTTTTCTCAAGATTGTGAAGTAGCTATAAAAGGTATCCATGAGCCTCTGGGAGTGGACCTAGTTGCTTTAAATTATCCCAGAGATGTCTTGTCTACCTTCCTGCACATTTTGAACCGTCCTTTAGGAACAAACACTGCACAGCTTTAATGTGTGTGCCTGCATTTATTACCTCCTATTTCTTTATTAGGTAGAAGTCTGATTGAAACCTCAGAATTTATGTTATCTCTATAAAAAATACAATATACCCTATTAATATATATACATCATTCAGGACAGCAAAAGGATCTCTTATGAGAGATAATTCTTACAGTTTGCCCTTTAGAGGGAAATATCTATCATAGCTAGTGGAAGGTGATATAAATCTGCTTTCTAGCTAGGGAAAAACCAAATCTGTATATGCATGAAAAACTCAGCATTTTGGAAGAAACAGGAAGAATATAGGACCAATAAAAAGAATATGAACAGAAGGAATATGGTGACCAATAGAAGAGAATAATAGAAGGAATATGTCTATGTACGTGTGTTCTTGTATGCATATGCACAGACAGACATGTAAATATATACATGTGCTGAATGTTCACTGCCTGCATATTTGAATTCAGCAGGATCTCTTTCTGGGATCTGACACTCTTTTGTGCATGTTCCCAGCATGAACATCTAATGTAAATAATTTAGCAAGCCTCTTCTCTATATCCCACCCCCCCCAAAAAAACCCAGACAGCAAAGTGTCAGTAACTTCTTAGAGCTAAAGGAAATCAGTAATACAGATGATGATAATGTTTTTGTGTTTTACTTCACCCAAATTATATTTTACATCCATTTTCACATGAAGAAAGAATAAGGCAATAATCATCATATGCAAAAGAACAAATACAGAAATCTAAATGAAGATAGGGCGACATGCTATTTTCAATCAGAAGGCAGAACTGAGTTATTTTTTTCATGTTGTGAATAATATCCTCCTACCCACTTACACTAAAGTGACTGTAGGAACCAGGTTAGGTTAACCCAGCAAGAGTGGTAAGAGTAAAATGTGATCATAAATATAGAGTGTCTTTGCATTTTATGTACTCTGTTTGCAATTTAAATTTTTAGTTGCTAAACCTATGCCACCAGCTGCTGAAGATTATTCTGTGATTCAGAAGTAAAACACTGGATGTTTACTTATGAACTCAGCAAAGTATTTTGAAGAAAATGAAAAGGGGGATTTTGAATTTCCAACATGTTGTCTGGAATAAGAATGATCAGGAGCTATCTTTCAATTGATACAACATTCTTATGTGATGTTTTCTCAATCAAGCAACGCAGACAAATAGACATCTCTTGTTGTCTAGTGAGGATCAGAAGAAAAAGTGAGAAGAAACCAGGGAAATGGAGTATGTATAGTATTGTGTCCTGGGCCTGCTGAAGCATTTCAGCAGGCCCAGAAATGTTGCAAATGGTCCCGGGCAACCGAAAAGCTGCCCGGGACCAGACTGGCTGGCGCCGGACATGTGCACATGTGCAAGGCGCGAAAAAAGGTTCTTCCCTATTGGCTGGACTGCCTGGGTTTGGGAAGACTATAAAAGGCCTGCGTGCCTGCTTGTGAGTGTGTGGAGTTGAGGAACGAATAAAGAGGTACTTGTTTACAACATGTGTCTTGCTTCAATGCCGCGAACCCCAAAACACAAAAGTGGCGACGAAGGTGGGATCACTGCAAAGAAGAAGGTAAGAAGAAGAGGGTAAGCCCCATCTGAAGAGCCTGAAGCCAGGGAAGTCGGCATCCAGCTCTGCACTCACCTGCCAGTACAGCATTGCTGGAGGTGAGCTTGGCAAACGGGCCCTTTCCCCAATGAAGGCTTGCAGCGAGGCATTCAGAAGCGGAAGATGTCAAAGATTGGACACTTGTCAGAATTCGATGTTTCTCACCTGGAGCACTGGAACTCCTATGTGGCCTGGGTAGAAAATTACCTAAGGGTTAACCAGGTCCGGGAAGACAGCCTGAAAGCGGCAACCCTGCTGTGCATCTGCGGTCAGGACACCTTTGATGTGGCCAAAAACTTGGTAGCCCCTGCACCGCTAGAGTCTGTCATCTACACAGACTTAAAAAACATGCTGAAGGATCACTTCCATCCCCAAGTGTCTGTAATTGTATGGACGCATGCTTTTGAGCAGAGGGACCAGAAGCTGGATGAGTCTGCTACAGAATTCATTGCTGCCTTGAGACAAGCTGCCAGGCCTTGTGAATTCAAGGACCTGGAAGAACGCTTATGAGACTGCTTCGTCTGTGGCCTGAGAAGCAGAGAGCTGCAACAAAAAATATTTGCTAAAGCTGAAGTCACCTTCCAAGATATCTTGCATGAAGTTGCAGCTGAAGAAGCAGCAGGCAGTGCTGTGAAGGCCTTGTGGCTCACCAGAAACACTTCAGCCATCGTGACCATCCATCAAGAGGTCACTCAAGAAGTTCCAGACCTGGATCCTGAAGAGGAGGTAGACAGACTTCACCAGCCTGTGGTAAGAAGGCCACGAGAGAAATCAGACAAGGCCCCAGCAGCCTTTCAGTGTCTCGGTTGTGGAGGACGCCACAAATGCATGGACTGCCAGTTCCGCTCCGCCATTTGCAGGGCATGTGGTAAGCAAGGCCATATTGCCATAGTTTTTTTGGGTCGCCAGCAGGTGCAACCTCAGGAACAATTCCTGCAGAAAGGTACCAGGGTCCCCAGCCAACACAGGGTGGGTCTCTGCACGTCATGTAGAAGCTTTTTGCAGACGGGGACACACAAGCCCCTTAAAAAGAAACTTTGCATTGATGTGAAGTTACAAGGGGTTCCCTTATCGATGGAGCTGGACACAGCTCTCTATTCAGGAACTACCTGAATCTCCCCTCAATGCTAGGGACATGGCTGCAGAAATTGCCACTGATCACATGCTTACACGTGTGTTGACATGGGTGTTGTCAGGATGGCCTGACACATATCCAGATGCTGCATTTCAAAGCTTCTGGCAAAGGAGGCATGAAATGTCTACATTTAATGGGTGCCTCTTATGGGGTAGTAGAGTAGTTATCCCAGCCTCATTGAGGTCTAGAGTCTTGTTCTCTCTGCATGAGGGACATCTGGGCATTGTGCGCATGAAAGCGCTTGCACACAGTCATCTTTGGTGGCCTGGGCTTGATAAAGGTATCGAAGCCCAGGTGCACAGATGCCAGGTGTGCCAACAGTCATGGCCTGAAATGCCTCAGGCCCCTGTACACAGATGGGAAGAGACACAAACCCCTTGGTCAAGGGTACATTTATTTTAGATTATGCTGGGCCCTTTCAGGGGCAATTCTTCCTTATCTTGGTGGATAGCCATTCCAAGTGGCTAGAGGTTGTACCTGTCTCCTCCACTACTACTGCTAGGACCATCGAGGTATTGAGAGGAATCTTCGCTACCCATGGACTTCCTGATATCCTCGTCTTGGACGATGGACCCCAATTTACTTCTCTTGAGTTCCAGGCTTTCCTACAGGCCAACTTGATCTGGCATGCAATGTCAGCTCCCTTCCATCCTTTCACCAATGGGCAAGCTGAACGGATGGTACACACCACCAAAGATGCACTCAAAAGAATCACGCACGGTAGCTGGCATCACAGGTTAGCAGACTTTCTTCTTGCACACTGCACCACACCATGCACTGCCACTGGAAAGAGCCCAGCTGAACTCTTCTGGGGTCGACGCCTCATCATGAAGTTAGACAGACTGCACTCAGACCGGGTAGCTTCACAGGTGTCACAGCCGCGGGCACCTAGGAGACTTCATGTGGGCAATCCGGTCTGGGCAAGGAACTACGGACCTGGACATCTCTGGATCACTGCTGTTGTATGCAAAGTCTCAGGGCCACTCTCATATAAAGTGGCCTTGGATGATGGATGCGTCATTAGGCGCCATATTGATCAACTACAGTTGTCTAACAATGTTTCGGTTCCTGGCTCTGCTCTGGGGGCGGGAGAAGAACCATAATCTGCATTCTGGTTTACAGTTTCCCAATTGTAGCAGTGTCTCACAAGCTGCTGAGACTGCCGCTGAGGCTTTTCAGGGGTCATCTCAAGGTTCAGCAAGTGCTCCGAACAGGAATTCTCTGGAAGCAGGGTCATCCCACACATCAGTTATTGCTCCAGACAGGGAGTCTCACCTGGGGTATCGACACAATACAGCAAGCATTCCAAATAGGGAGCCACAAGAGAGGGGGTTTGCCATGGAGACGGCTCCTGACTCTGGCACCTCGGCCACATACACGGGGGACTGGGACTACTGGGGCACTTCTGCAACACAGGCCACTTTCGATGCTGGTTGCAAGCTCGAGGGACAATGTTCCCAAGAGGAGTCCATTGTGGGCTTGGAGAATTCCACTCCACTATTGGGCTTGGGGACTTCCACCCCTCCAAGGAAACCTGGCTGGGATTCAGAGGATCCAGCCAGTCAGCAGCAGAGTGGGTCACTTGGAATTCTAAGGCATCAAAGTCCTGGTCTATCGAGCCCACCAAACGGGCAGGTAGGCCAGGCACCATTAAATAGAAGTCCTGGTCTGCCTAGACTGGAAGGCGAGCTGTCAGGCCAGGCACCCTCCCTGACCCTGTGACGGTCACAAAGGGCCAAAGGCCCACCTAAATACCTTAAAGGTTATGTAAGGTTACTATCAGTCCAAAGGCCACCTTACTAATCAAAGAATTATGTTCCACAAAGTGGCTGTTGTAATTATTTTATTTAAAATTTATTTGTTATTATTATGATTTAGTATAAAGTGCTCTGCCTATGCGCAGTAAAAGAAACTTGTGTTTAACACTGACCCTGTCCAAGACACCTGTATGGGGGCAATTGTGCCTTTTGTGGCATGTTCCATCCAGGGGGGAGGGGTGTTGTGTCCAATTCAGCAGGCCCAGAAATGTTGCAAAGGGTCCCGGGCAACTGAAAAGCTGCCTGGGACCAGACTGGCTGGCGCCGGACGTGTGCGCATGCGCAAGGCATGAAAAAAGATTCTTCCCTATTGGCTGGACTGCCTGGGTTTGAGAAGACTATAAAAGGCCTGCGTGCCTGCTTGTGAGTGTGTGGAGTTGAGGAACGAATAAAGAGGTACTTGTTTACAACATGTGTCTTGCTTCAATGCCGCGAACCCCAAAACACAAAATATAGTGTCCTGACAGACTTCTTCCTCAGGTGGTGCAGAAATGGACAAAACAGTTTATAGGACTAAGAAGGTGTTAAGAGGTACTTCAAAGCTATTTCAAGAACAACATTCCCCCCTGCCTCTTCAGCAAATTCAAGGTCCAGACAAGACATCTATACACCTGCACAAAACTCTTTTTATTCTTCCAGTCAGCTATTATAAGCACCAAAAAGTAATGCACATCATATTCCGCAGATTTCAGGGACAAGATCTTGAACAGATAAAACCTCTGCACTAATTGCTTGCCTCCATGCTGGAAAGAGAAAATTCTGTGAGGGGTGAATATCTCAGATGAAACATAATTGGAATACTCTAGAGCAGATTTCTCAACATTAGCTACTTTAAGAAGTACAGACTTCAACTCCCCAGTCAGCATGCTAATTGATCAGTAAATGGTTTCACACAGCTTATCAAGTTAAACAAACAAACAAACAAACCAAAGCCAATACACCACATTATGGTTTAGCATGAGATGTAATATCCAGTCGGTATCCCTACTTATAAATGGTTAAAACTATTCTCATTTTCCTTACACAGAAGAGCCACTAATCTCCAGGAGGTTCCTCATGGAGGACGGGCTTGAATGGCTTTTCGTGGGAAAGTCAGCATCAAAGATTCTGCAGCCCAATCTAACCAGGTAAAACAAATTATATGAACTAGGATTATAGCCCAATTCTGTTGAAACTTGATGATGCCTTAGATATTCAGTTCTCTGTTATAGAAGAAAACAGATGTCATGATTTCCAGCTGGACCATTTTTCTGCATTCAGATTGATTGCTGATGTTCTCAGAATTATAGCTAATGTTGGATAGATTCCAACTTCTCTTTTGTATGAATTTGTTGACTGTAATCCTAACTGCTTTATTAAATTATTGTCTCTTCACCTGAGATAGTATTTACTAGATTTTGGAAACTTTAGAACTTGTCATGACATTTTAAATTATACAGTGAATCAAGTTCATCAGTGATAAAAAATATATCTTATATGCTCTAAAATAGTGTGTGTGTATATATATATATATATATATATATATATATATATATATATATATAGAGAGAGAGAGAGAGAGAGAGAGAAAATGTTTTTCATTTATTTTAAAGCTTTGGGAGCCATCCAAAATACATGCATAACCAGATGTTTAAAGTGAAGGATATGATAGTTAAAAAACCAAGCTGGTTGGAATGATGAAAAATAACATGGATAATGAAAACATTTAGATCTGAAAATTCAGACAACTGGAGATATTATGGTATTTTGAAGTTTCATATTTTAAATATTTTCACATCTCATAGAAATCAAATCTCACTTTATGGGTTGATCACAACTGTAGAATGCAGAACTCACATAACACAAACCACAGGTAGCTGTTTTGGCTGAGCAAATCAAGAAAATGGAAATCTGGATTTCCATAAACAAACAGCAAAACACTTTATACATTATATTACCCCTGCATCCTTTTTTAAAGGAAGACATATGATTGAGGAAGTAAAAAGGTTCTGGTCCTCTTGTACAGTTTGGCAAAGGTAAGGAATAAAGAGATACAGTGCATTTGCAGGATGGGAGGTGAGCCAGTGTTTTTTTGTCCCTTAATGGCTGATGGAAAAGCAACTTTTCCCTTGTACCTGGTGCACTGTTTGTCTTAGCTGCCTTTATTTTTCCCTTATGGTTCTAATTTTTCTTTCTCCCATCACTTTTCTGTAAAAAATAGAGCTAATGACTGCAGCAACAATTGAATAACCATGAGTAGACAGGTTCCTCAGAAACACTCCAGCAAAGAGAGGACTAGAGATTGTACACATGTGCTCTATACAGCTGCTCCTCATGAGCAGACCACAGGACAGTACAAGAGTTTGAACACTGGCATAGGAAGGGATTAGCCATTTTGCTTGCAAATGTGGCAGAGCATTTTAAGGACACTAAGATTGCAAGCCTCACTTTCTAATCACTTTCAGAAAGTTCTCATTAACTATTACTATTAGAACGCTTCAGAATGACAAGTTTGAAAAGTCATCAAGTGAGTTTATCTTCAATTCTGAACAAAAGAAAACTCAATTACAAGCGACAGAATTTTAAAGAATTTGAAATACACATCAAAAAGCTAAATAAGATTGTGAATTAAGAAAGTTATAAATGGATTAAGGATCCAGATAAACTTGGACTATTGACTTTTACTATAAGATTTTGGAATTAAAAATAAATAGATTCTTGTGGGAAGCAGATTTCTTTTGACTCTCTTGACTACTGTAGGTCATAACAAAGATAAGTCACTTTATGGTTTTACAGATTGGATATTAAAGGAGGTTAAAGATTCCAAGCAGAAGGGGTAAAAATACAAGCCTGTTCTTGATGTCAGTTAATACTGGGACTTACAAACATTAGAAACATTAAAGAAGATCTTTGGAAAATGGAGTCATAAATTAGTAGCTACAATATCAGCATTATTAATAACAAGGTCTGGTTCTATGAATAGGCTTTGTCCAAAAGATATTAATGAAGGAACAATAGACATGAAACAAATTTTATCTGACAGGACAGAGGAAGAATCAAAAGTGGAAACATAAACAACGACAAGAGAAAGAATTGAAAGAGGATGCTTTACTACATATACAAAAGAAGCTGGCTTGAAAATAAAATTTTAAAAATTAAAAGAGAAATATAAATGATAAAGTAAGAGAATGATATAGAAAGTATTTTTATTGGATCCACAAAAAAGGCTTATTAAAGTTAGAAGAAATCTGTCTAATGAGAAAAAAACTAAAGAGAAATTAAATCCTCTGATAATATTTGACTGAAGTAAAGATTAAGACTGATAGAAATAAAAGGAAGGAATATGAAGATGGTTTATTTGATCAAAGTTAAAGGAAGACCTTTTTTTTTTTTTTTTTTGCAAAGCTCTGATAATCCTATATGGACTTTTTGCTGATACCAGAATTGAAAAGTTGGTGTTTTTTGAATTTGCATATAGATAAATGATGGGATATGTGATGAAGAGATAACTTTTTGTAACCATAAGGGGTTAAAAAGTTACTAAATTTGTACTTGTGATGAAGGTTGAAACTCCTTTATATATTTCTTTCTTTTTTTATTTCATTCATTCTTTTGTTTCTTTTGTTTCTTCCTGTATTTTTATTCTTCCTTTCCATTTTTCTCTTTAGATTTAGTTTGCATTAGTTTTTACTAATGTAATCAACATTCTTAATAATAAAAAAAAATAGGAAGAATGACTAAGCATAAGCCATGCTTCTTTTAGGGGTGAATCATTGTCCCCCAAATATTGCTAGCCCTGTCTTCAACTGGCCTTTGTTTAGAACTAATGAGTATTTCTCATCAGTCCCCAGCTCCATTGTATCCCTTTCACTGTTGGTTTTTGAAGATTAATTCCTCCATCACACTTTCCTAATTGCCCAATTAAAGAAAATGTCCATTGGAGAGTTTGATTATTGGGGATTTACTTCCTATTACTTGTTCTGCTGGTGTGAATAGCAATATTGTAAGCATGGTGAACAAGGAAGAATAAAGAGCCATGGTGGTGCAGTGGTTAGAATGCAATATTGCAAGCTAATTCTGCTGCAATTCTCATCGGCTCAACGTTTACTCAGCTTTCCATCCTTCTGTCAGTAAAATGAGGACCCAGATTGTTGGGGGGCAATAGGCTGACTGTGTAAATCACTTAGAGGGTGCTGTAAAGCACTATGAAGAAGTATATAAGTCTAAGTGCTATCGCTATTGCTATAAATGCTGGAGAAAACATTAATGTGCATTTCAAATGGTTATTGTTGTGTCTTGAGCCTGCAAATGCAAGCTTGGGACATTGCAATGGTCCTGGGCATTGCAGAAGCTGCCTGGGACCAGACTGAGTGGCGCCGGCTTTGTGCACATGCGCAAGGCGGGAAAAGCACCTGTTCATTATCGCCATTGTATCCAGGGATCTGGGCGTATAAAAGGAGGCCTGTGTGCCTTTGCTCGTTGTTGGAGTTTTGGCTGGAAACAAAATAAAGAGTTGTTCCTTGTAAGATGTGTCTTCATCATTCACCATTACTGAGAGAACTTAACAGTTATGATACAATGACACATGACAAACTCCTACGAATTCCTTGCTGGATCACACCAAAATTACATTTGAGTCTTTGACAGTGCTGAACCTGTTCTTCCAATGAAAATTCCAAAATTCCAATATTTTGACTGTGGTAGCTTTGAACAGTCACTATATGAACTGTTGTAAGTTGAGGACTACTGTTCTTGGTTTTGTATCCCCATTTATATTTACTGTATTTTCATTTAGATTTAATTCTGAAAATCCCAGCAATAGCTAAAATAATCTATATAAATAAAACGAGGATAGCAGTTTAAGAATACTTGATTTTAAACATTATTTTTGAGTTTTTCAACTAAGACCATCCCTATTTTTAAGAAACAATAATAATAAAAAGAAACAATTCAAGGGCTTTACAGTAGAATTATTCCTGCCCGTTGTATCAGGGCAGTACCATTCTTCTTGACAATGAGAAATAAATAGCTGTCATCTCAAATCTGTATGTAAAAATGTCTTAGAAGACTTGAAATGATAAAAACAATATTTAGCTCTTGACCTGTTTATTCTGCTCCCATTTCATAGATCCCTCACTTTTGAAATATGCAGCTGTTGAAAAGGCACATTGAACATATATAATAATCAAGGCATGAAATTATCAATGCACCGAGACCCTGGGATCATGTTTCCTGCCCAGGAAAGCTGAAGTTATGTTATCTAGCTGTCATGCTATACCTATATTTAAAGAGAAAATGGTATAATGACTGATGCCCTCAATTTTAAAATATAAAACTCAGTTGTTTCCCAGGCTTGTTTTTGAGACAGGCAAATAGTTCTGGTTTCCCTTTCATGGAGCTAGAACATTTGGTCACCTGGAGGGATTAACCGGCTGTTAAAAGTAGTGCACAGGGAGCCATCTTGTGGTGAACATTAAAGCCATGTGAAAGGTATTTATATGGATTTTTGTGTGCACAGCTAATGAAGCTTTTGAAGGGCTCTCGCTGTTTTTATTTTTACTTATTTCCCTTATCACTGTTTTCCTTATGACATTTCTACAGAAACTTCAACTATTATTTATGTGAAAATGTTTATTTCAACAGGGGACATGTGTGTTTGCTCTCTCTGTTCTGTTAATGTGATAGGAGGGGGAAATTGTGGAAGGCGTTTATAATAATCCTTGGCCTGATACATAGATTTTAACAGTGATGATAGTGCCAGAGATAGCCACACAGAAACATGATGACCAGCTGCTTTCATGAAAGAGTGTACAGATAAGATACCAGCATGCTACCTGTGAGGATTAATCATTTATAGTATATGATTATATATTTGTGATGTCAAGTCTAATTAAAATATTCATTTTTATTACCACTGATTTCATGTTAACAGTGAGAATCTTACAATTTGTTGGAGTGAACCAACAATGTTTATGTGGCAGCACCATAAATATAAGTGAGAACAATTAATCAGTTGGACAACTTAAGTTGTAGGTGCTCTATCTCTGGAGGTTTTTAAGAAGATACTGGACAACCATTTGAACAAGGGGTTAGACTAGAAGACCTCCAAGGTCCCTTCCAACTCTATTATTCTATGTTTTATGTTCTAAAAGTCAGAAACTTAGTGAAACCTAAAATGTAATTCTCCTTTTTTCCTTCTTCCTGAAAAGTTAGCTGGAATAATAATAATTCCCCCCCCACACACACACATTTTGTTTCTGTTTTCTTTTCTTTTTTTTAAAACAAGTTTTATTGGTTTTTAAGTTTTACAACAAGGTGCTCTAGGAACACCGTGGTGATAGGGTAATCAATCATCAAAAAACAAAATCATGTATATATAACTCACATTAATACATTAAACGTTCCCTCTCTATTTCCCTCAAATAGTATAGCATATTTTAAATGGTCCATTTCTAGATTACATTTATATAAATCCAAATCCTGTTTTTAAGCTTTACAAATTTACAATTACCATAATCCAATTTAATCTTAATTAAACATATTGGTAACACTTTGGGTATCCCTTCTAAAATAGCAATATCATTCAAATATTTCCAAATGTATTCTAATTCTTAATCTAATGAGTCAATAATTTTATCAGAAATCTCTCTTATATCTTCTTCCAGTACATAATAATTATCCTAGTTAAAATAAAAAAAAAAACATTACTCTCTCTCTATATAATCTATCAATCAATCTATTTCTACATCAAAACAAAACAAAACACAAAATCCTTTCCGTCCATTAAATAGAATTTAACTCTCATCCAAATAATTATCATATCTAAAAGATACATAATATTACACAAAATATCATCTTACTACCTTGACATAATTAATTATTAAATCAATCCAACTCTCTAAAGCCTTTACAATTTCTTATTCTTGTTCCATTATAGAATAGTTTCCATAAGTAAAATAAACATCTTATTTCAGAAAGTACATTCTTATTCTATTTCAAATATATATTCTACTAGTCACAAATTCTCTCGCTTCTAATTCTAACTCTTAAACCTTGAATCAATCCATGTCTACAAAACCTTTTTGACCCATTACATGTAGTTTTAAATCTCTTTTTTCAGTCTTATTCTGGCTTTCTTTTTGTGCCAAACCAGCTTCCATAACAAAGCTTCTATTTCAGCAGATAGATCTCCCTTTATTCCTTGTGATATCAATTGGGTCAATGGAAGACATCCCATCCTCTGTTTTCAATGCCTGACTCCATTGTAGATAGACCCTTGTTGCTTTAAAAGTTCAAATCTCAATGTTTGGTTCAGTTGAATAAAACATTCAGTTGTATCCAGTTTTATGGTTAATGGTTGGTTATCAAAGTTATCATTGTTCTCAATAAGTCATGTTTGTACATCAATTCCTGTTGTTTTTGGAGTTGTGTATGTTTTGGTTGAAGTTACCTTTTGGTCCTCAGAAGTCTCAATAGGATGCTCATAAGGTAATATAGAGTCCTCATTAATATAGGTTAATTCCTCTTCTGATGTATTTTGGCTTATAGGGTAGTCAATTAAAGTCTGAAAGTCAGTTTGAAGATTTGTAGTGAGGTTTCTGACTCTTAATTCTGCAGTAATCTCTTTTATTTTATCACATACTTGCTCAGTGACTTCATGATTTTTTTCCAATATAAGTGTACACTTTAGTTGTAAGTAAGGTTTCTCCATTTCAATAATAGTTAGAAGCAGTCCTTTTATCTTTTAGTGGAGGCTATATTTAAACAGGGTTAATCAATGTCCACCCCCACAATTTCTAACAGCTGCAAACTTCTTGATCTTTTCCCTTTTACAACAGTTTGAAAGGTCAGACCAATCTCATCTCCAAGTAAATGTAGGCAATTGCAGTATTTATGTTTCACCACAAGATGTCCTCAATGGGTTAGATTCTTTCAAGAAAACAAATTTTCCATATATATGTATGTATGTATGTATGTACGTATGTATATATATATATATATATACTCTATAAAAGGGTTTTTCGGGACCCCAGTTAAAAGTAAAATATAGGCAATAAAGTTAATTATTCTGTCTTTTTGTTCAACGCTTTTCTTCCCACTCAAACAAATGCCGATCTCTTAGGGCAGGAAAGTAGTACCAAGAAGGCTTTTTACAGGCAAAAAAAGGAAAAAATAGGGTGAAGAGAGGAAAAGGAAGGATCTCACCCGGATCATCCATGGTGGTTCTTGATGCTTAGATGTTTTTGTGACTTTCGGCTGGTGCAGCTAGATGATCGGCCATCTTACAGGACGATCTTTACTCCGTCGGCCCTAAGGAGTCAGCTGGAGCCACGGGAGAAGCTGCTGCCCTCCCGCAGTCACCAGCAAGCCCCCTCATCGGTGGTCACCCCTCCAGGGCGACTTTCAACCCCCTTTGGGGTCTACCAGCGAAGGAAAATCAGTTGGTGAAGAGACGAGTCTCTTTACATGATCGCAGACACCGCGAACCGGAACCAGAAGCCTTGTTTCTGTTTTCTAAATAAAACTTGTCCAATCTGACGCCCTCTGAAAATTCCCAGTTAAGCATTCTGGGAACTATAATTCTAGCTACTCAAGACTTCCAGGTTATTATATATCAGTAGGGAACAGGATATTGTTTTATTTAATGCATACTATAGAATAGTTATTATTTATTCATTTTTATTCATTGCACTTTTTTTCAGTAGGAAGAGAGCAGAAGAGGCTTACAGTCTTGTTGGGCAGGGTCCTCTTACTCACCTACCTACCTTCCTAGCCACCTGTCATAAATTTCCTTTTGGGGTAAGCAACGCTATGCAGGCTATAGCAAATGCACTGATGAGGCCACCTAGTTTGGGTTATGAAATGCCTGCAAGAAAACCACCAAGCTCAAGAGCACCAAGGACCCTCTCATTTCAACCCTGAGCTACAAATATTCTCCTTTATCGACAAAATATAGTAAGAGATGGTAAGCCAAAGACATTAGAGGCATGATATAAGGAAAAAATAAAAAGAGATATAGCTAAATCTAGTTCAGTGGTTCTTAACCTGGGCGATATTGCCCCCCAGGGGGCGATTTCATTTTTCAGGGGGGCGATGGAATGAAAAGGGGCGACATGGAGGCAAAGGAATGAAAAGGGGGCGATATGGGGGCAATGGAGCGAGAAGTTTTGGGGACACTTTTGAGACTTTTTCGTACAGCGAATCGCTGTATATCTGTCGTACAAAAACATCAGATCGCTCGCTATTAGTGGATTGAATTGTGTTTTCAAATTTCCTCCAGCTAGCTTCAGTACAGAACGCCATACATATGTGAATACGCATCGCTTAGCTTCATGCGCGTTGCGCAGCAGCCTCTACCCATACAGTGGCGTGCCATTGGCCAGAATATGGGAGATATGGGAAAAAGACTGGAAATAAATTATTTGCATCGATATGTCCTGATGACAATTTTAAAGAAAACAAAAAAAAGGTTTGCATAAATTGAAGAATTATTTCCTATGTTGTGATTGAGAGGTTATGTTGGGGGAGGGGGGCGATGACAACTTCCTCATTGGCTCAAGGGGACGATTCGTTCAAAAAGGTTAAGAACCACTGATCTAGTTAACTCCCAAGACTATGCTGGCTCAGGAATTCTGGGAGTTGAAGTCCATGAGGCATAAAAGAGCCAAGGTTGCCTATCCCTGCCCAAGACCATTCACTATACTTCTTCATAGCTTTTTATCCTTGCAAATCATCCTTGCTTCCCCTATGCCAATAAACTGCTTCATACATTGTCTTTTTTTCTTTCAGCTTCTCAACTCTCTTTTTCATGTTCTTGTTGATTCCATCCAATCATAATTTTTTTATCTTCCTCTTCCTCTCAATCTGCTCACACTTCTTTTATGTATTTGTTTTGAGCATCAATAATTCATTCTTTCTATATCATTAAATCACTGGCTGTACTTCTTTCGAACTGTCACTCATTCTTGTATTCAGTATGCATTCATTTTGGTACCCATATATTCCTGACCCTATTTCTTTGTATTTAATGCATACTCTTTGTGAACAATCCATTTCCTCTGGATTCAACTTACTTTTCTTTCTCCTCACATCTTTCTCTTCCAAATAACAAAGTGAGCTCTCATATGCAGACTTTTTGCTTCTTTCAACAAACATTCATTGCTTACAATAGCTCAGGTGATAGTAATACATACTTTCTGATAGTTATTTTATCCTTTTCATTCATAATTAAATCGACATTTTCATTCCTTGCACCACGTGGCTCCACTTCGCAAGATCAGACTATGGTTCTATTACATTCATCTCCCTTCTCTCCATTTCATAGCCACGCACCTTCCTATTTTCTTTCTTTCATTTGTTAATTCATGATTTTTAATCACTAATGCCTCTTACAGTCCAGGTTACAGTCTTCCATATGTTGTGGTTATCATCCAGTGAGTTTATACATAATTGGGCCATTGGGCTGCTTAACATGGTTGGATAAATCAAAGCTTCCACATAAAGCTTTTTCATAAGATACAAAAGATAGATAGTCATACTCATATCACAAATAGTACTATATTCTGTGCAAATGTAAGCATGGTACCAATCCGTTTTGGCATAGTCTGACCATGGCAAAATCCAAATCTACTTTCACTCTAAGCATACTCACATTTCTCACCAGCCAGCATCCTGTTGTTCAAATTCTATCAACTAAGAATTTTGCTGAGACATTTGAAAGTTATTACTCTGAAATCCTGTCTCAAAAAAAAATGTCCTTTGGATGAGTGGGTTGATTGTCATGCCTTAGAGAACCAACCTAGAACTAAGGAGAAATTTCCTGATAGTTACATCAATTAATCAGTGGAATGACTCGTCTCCAGAAATTGTGGCTGCTCCAACACTGGAGGTTTTTAAGAAGAGATTGGACAATCATTCATCTGAAATGGTATAGGTATTCTGCTTGACCTGAAGGTTGGACTAGAAGATCTCTAAGGTACCTTCCAATTCTGTTATTCTGTTACTTTGGCACTCTTCGTTATTTTCTTCATCCTTCCCATTTTATCCTATTGTTCATATGTTTTATATAGTTTGTACTAAATATTTTTTAAATAATATTGACACATTTACCCAATATATTTGGAATATTCTTTTTAAAAGAAGGAGCAGTTGTGCAATGGTGCCAAAAGAAAATTTTCCTTAGTGCATATTAAAGAACTGATTTAGAAATGGATTTGATTGTGCTCAGTCTTTAGAGCTTCAGTTGTGAGAAAATTAACAAATAGAAGGAACATCATAGGATATATGAGATGAGGGGGAGAGAGAGAGGGAGAATGAAAAAGCCACTAAAATTTCAAATAAAATAACATATTCTCCACTCATTGGTTCAACATGAAGGCATTCATTTGGAGAGTTATGGAGATGGGGATAAGAAAGACGAATGAAATGTTATGACATCAGGCTGCATCAGTGTGAATTCTTGCAGCTACAGTTTGCAGGAGTTGAAATTTTTGAATGAACTTCAGAGGAATCCCTATATAATGTGTTAAGCCACTCTTGTTGTATATAAAGATGTCATATAGGAAACACAGCATACTCCTCAATACATTATAAAAGTTCCAGTGGAAAAATGAGAGGCCATAAAGTGGATGAAATGCTGACAAGTCCATCAATGCCCTGATTGACAAATGAATGTAACATCGAGAATCTTTTATTTATTGTTCAATCTACTTTCATTAATATTATTCTCTGTTATAGTAAACTTGAGTATCATCTGTGTTTAGGCTGAAAGTGTTAATGGGCAGAGAAACAAGCAAACAAAAAAAAAGAGTATTTCTGCATCTAATTTTGTACTTTTTAAAAAATGCACACACCAAGGTATTGATTATAAATGAAAAGGGGGCTATTCAAGGCAGAACTGAAAAGAAGATGGAACAACATTGTTTAAGCTATTTAAAAAACCCTATAATGAATATCCTAGATGAGGAATGTATGCTAGAATAATTTTTCAAAAGACTCTTAATTGTGTATCTTATTTTAAAAATGAAGAGGAGAAAATCTGGAAACCCCCCCCCCCCAAAAAAAATGAGTGTCAGGATTTTGCTTTCCATCTCCTCTCCTTGCACTTTGAGATTGTGCTGCTGAAATTATGGGGCAAAATTACTGCATTTCAACAATGTGTTTTTGATCCATTTTCTGGGATTAAATTATTTTAAGGCTGAGGATAGGACCAGTGCACCTCTGAAAAGCCTTCCTTTTCTTCCCCTTTAATTAATCCTCACTTCCACTCCCTACAAATGAGAAAAAGGACAACATCTCTTTTGATAACTTTATTATCAAATGGCCAAAACATTGCCTTATGCAGTCATTCTTTGTTGCAAAGTTCTTCTCTTGCAACATTTCTAGACATAATGGGCTATTGCAGGGGTCCCCCAACCCCTGGTCTGTGAACCAGTACCGGGCCGCGGCATGCCAGCAACCAGTCTGCACAAACAAGCAAAGCCCCATCTGCGGGATGCAGACAGCACACAAAACCACACCCATTCCAGTCCGTGGAAAAACCTCTCTCCATGGAACCGGTCCCTGGTGCCCAAAAGGTTGGGGACCTCTGGCCTATTGTCTACAAAGGAGAACTCTATGCTGGCTTTCCGTAATTTTAGAATTCTGACATTCCAAGATTCTAAAACTTGTGGAAAGTTGGTGGGGAGGAAAGACTGGCTGTATGCCTTCCTCCTCATCTCCATAGTAATAATAATAATAATAATAATAATAATAATAATAATAATAATAATAATGATGATGATGATGATGATGATGATGGTGGTGGTGGTGGTGGTGGTGGTGGTGGTGGTGGTGGTGGTGGTGGTGGTGGTGGTGGAAGGGACCTTGGAGGTCATCGAGTCCAACCCCCTGCTCAGGCAGAAACCCTACACCATTTCAGACAAATGGCTGTCCAGTCTCTTCTTAAAAACTTCCAGTGTTGGAGCATTCACTGCTTCTGGAGGCAGGTTGTTCCACTGGTTAATTGTTCTAACTGTCAGGAAGTTTCTCCTTAATTCTAAGTTGCTTCTCTCCTTGACTAGTTTCCATCCATTGCTTCTTGTCCTGCCTTCAGGTGCTTTGGAGAATAGCTTGACTCCCTCTTCTTTGTGGCAGCCCCTGAGATATTGGAACACTGCTATCATGTCTCCCCTCGTCCTTCTCTTCATTAAACTAGACATACCCAATTCCAGCAACCGTTCCTTATACGTTTTAGCCTCCAATCCCCTAATCATCTTTGTTGCTCTTCTCTGTACTCTTTCTAGAGTCTCAACATCTTTTTTACACTAATCTCAACTCTTGCTTCTTAAGTGCAATTGAATAAGCTTTATATGCTATGTACCTTTCACAACACAATCTGTGCTGACTTGTATCACCAAGAGTGACACCTTGTGCTGCCTTTTTTTTAATGCATAGAAAGAATGACCTTGAGGATCAAGAAGGAAGAGCTGCTACCAAGACAGTGGTCAGATAAAAGAAATCTGAGTCTGGGGCAGAACTGTAACCTGAGAAATTATATCAGTTAAGACTCTGCTTAGTTCTCTTTCCAGCTAAGGGGAGGGAAGGGGGAAGTACATGCATACTTGCAAGATTCTGTGACTATAATCTTCTAATGGAAGTAGTATGAGTCTGCACGACTTTGGTTCCCTAGTCTGGGTCTACCCTGAAGGGCTGATGTTTACTGGCAATTAGAAAGGCAAAAACAGGGAGTGGAAGGTGAATAAAATAATTTTTGTAACACAATTTATCATGCATAAAGATGTGTTTCTAGAGGTTTCAGCTCTTCATTGGGAGACAGACCAGTTTCACAAAAGACAAACAAGATAAGCTATTTTATCAGTAAAACTGCACATAGCTGATATATAAGCAAATAAATTAATTCTCATTGCAGAAAGCCATTCTTCAGAAAATTATTAATCTAATTATCAGAGAAAGGATCACCAGGGCTTGCACAGTACCTGTGAGGAATTCAAGACAATCATAGCTTGAGCTCTGAGGTTTCAGTGAAGGACCTTTTTTTCCTTTCAGTTATTCCACTATCCAGCCCTCCCCTTTCCCCTTTCCCCTACCTAATGACCTCACTTTAAGGACAGCATAGATCTTGAGAGACCACTGTAAAGCTTCCTTCCAGCATTGGCTAAATTTCTCTGACAGATTTCTATAGAGATTTTATGGGTGAGCGGAATTGACAAGGCCCTGAGGGCTGCCTCTTCATTCACAAGGAGCCTTCTTTCCCCCATATACATTTTCTCTTGTCAGCCGAGATAAGGCCTTGATTACAGTGCTTCTTTCCCACTCCTTTGTGGTGTCTTTTCCTTTCCTCTGCTGTGCCTGCCTGTCTCCAGAAAGTGGAGGTGACATCTCCACATCACTTGTACCTTACCCTGGTGAGCAGGGGATCTAAGGTAGAAGAAAAGCAAGTGGAACAGCACCAGGCTATATTGATTGCTCCCAGCCAAGCCCAAGATTCTGTTTGTCTGCAGGAGGGTAGATGACCCTGGGTACAGAGGCAGACATAATTAAAGCCCACGGAAACAGTAGGGAGATTTCCGCCTGGGAAATTTTGCATTTGACTACGGATGAAAACAGATGTTCCCCTCTGTGGCTGTTTTCTGAGCGTGCACCGAACAGATGCAAAGCAACCTTAAGAACAGTAGCAAGGTTGTAAATAATCACTCGTAATTACTTTGCCAGGTAACACCACTGGCAGCAAGATAATCGCTTTCTCTTTTTAGGAATATTTGCTTTTTTATTTACTGGTTTTTTTCTCCTCCTCCTGAAAAATATTCTTGTATTATGAAGGCTTGAAATAAACTTCCCCAGCTTTGAATGAAACACTTGGGTTTCTCTCTCTCTCTCTCTCTCTCTCTCTCTCTCTCTCTCTCTCTCTCTCCCTCCCTCTTTTGAGCTCTTCTTGCCAATAAAAATGCACAGTGAGATTCAGCTGTGGGAGAGTACACCTTGAAATTCAAATAAAAGGTAGCCATAGATGTTGATAGGGAGAGTGGGAGGAACAGGGACTTAACTCTAGTCTTCCAATTATCTCGGTAGAATTTGGTCAGCCCACATGGAAGACGAGCATCTTAATAAACCTAATACAGTAATGTCCTGAGGGCACCAGCTATACATTTTTAGTACAAAATGGTCGAATGAGGAAGTGTCCTTGAAACTTGTTGAATTCTCTCAGAGTGGAAACCATACATAAGAAATATAGTCAGGGATTTTGATACTCCACTCACTGATTTTTTTGGATGTTTTACTTCATTTTTCCTGTGATGGACTTAACTGCACCTTAACAACAAAATGAGAAAAGTGCATACACATGCATATATAAAAGTGCATACACATGCATACACAATTGCTATATTAGACTTAAGAAAGAAACGTTAAATTAGTAGTAAAGAATGAAACATCTTTTGACCTGTGCTGGATCTTCACATGATCCTGCTACCTTTAACATTTGTATTAAGAAACCTGACTTGTCTATGGATAAAGTAACAGTCTCCTCATTTTTTCTCTGACCTGAACCCTTTGCAGCAGAGTTATTCTGCTTATGGTCACTCTAAGTATCTAACATTTAAGATGAATGTGAGAATTAATAATGGTCAAGGAATTCAGGCATGGCATTTCAGCTGTCTAAAGAATATCACTTATCGCACATTTAAGATCATTCAAAGCATACCCATTTATAATACAATATATACCTTGATTGTCTAAGAATATAACAGGCTGATATTATCTAGACATGCTTATAACAATCCTGAACCATTCTTATGCTCTGTATGCTCTTATTAGTCTATATAATTAAAGTGCCGGTGAAAAGTTGAAGTTTAGAGATGGTGATTTTTCTAAGAGCGTTTAGTGCAAAACAACAGGCGGGAGTTATCTGGGATTCTAGCTACCTTATCGGAGTTGGTGTTGGGCACTCCCATGGTAGCTAGGAATTTGAAAGTTACAATCCAGCTTCTGAAGGTCACCATATTGGGATTGGTGGTTTGGTTGGCTTAAGTAAGGAAGCCTTTCTGTTTTACAAGGCAGATTCTGCATCCCAATATTATTTCCCACTTCTTATTTGGCAGGAATAGAATAGAATGGAATGGAACGGAACGGAACGGAACAGAACAGAACAGAATAGAATAGAATAGAATAGAATAGAATAGAATAACAGAGTTGGAAGGAACCTTGGAGGTCTTCTAGACCAACCCCCTCCTCAGGCAGGAAACCGTATACCATTTCAGACAAATGGCTGTCCAGTCTCTTTTTAAAAACTTCCAGTGTTGGAGCATTCACAACTTCTGGAGGCAGGTTGTTCCACTGATTAATTATTCTAACTGTCCAGAAATTTCTCCTTAGTTCTAGGTTGCTTCTCTCTTTGGTTAGTTTCCATCCACTGCTTCTTATCCTGCCTTCAGGCGCTTTGGAGAATAGCTTGACTCCCTCTTCTTTGTGTCAGCCCCTGAGATATTGGAACACTGCCATCATATCACCCTTACCACTACTTCTTTTCATTAAATTAGACCTACCCAATTCTACTTCTTTGTGATCCAAGATCCTTGAACTGTTTCAGGATCTCTCTCTCTCTCTCTCTCTCTCTCTCTCTCTCTCTCTCTCTCTCTCTCTCTCTCTCTCTCTCTCTCTCTCCTGGTTGCTGCAAGCTGTAAAAGGCAGCACATCTGGCTGTCCTTTCTTCTTACCTTCAGGTGAATGGACAACAATGGACAGTGCAGAGGTATTCCTGAGAGGCCTAACTTTGTGGCTGCTACCGTAAAACCAAGAAGTTCCTAACCCAGGGTAGGCAACCTTGCTGGCTCAGGAATTCTGGGAGTTGAAGTCCACAAGTCATAAAAGAGCCAAGGTTGCCTACCCCTGTCCTAACCAAAGCAGATGTCAGGGCTGCTGTTTTGAATCACACATGCACATTCATATAGATACACAGACACACACACATACATACACACACACAGAGGGACACACACCTTCCTCTTTACATCATATTCTTTTGTCTTGTCCACCACATAGTCAAGCTGCCACTAATTGGCAATGTGCCAGCCAGATGAGCTTGGTTGTGGATTGCTGGCATTTTCTACACTTAGGGAAGTGGCAGCCCTGTACACTTCTATGTGGGTTTCCTTGGTAACCACATCACTCTTCCAAAGCTTGGGAATGTCAGAAAATAAAAGGAGCTGACACTGGAAAGCACCTCACCTCATCTCTCTCTAGCAGAAGGCTGGGAAGTCTGGAGAGTTTACGTTTTGGATTTGGTATGAGATGCTGTGGGTGAGCAATGAGGCTCATTCTTATTGTCTGCCCAAATACATTGCTCAGATGTCAGGCAGATACTTGCAGGCTTCTGGTATATAAAATGGCTCCCAAGCACAAAGTAGGCTGAATAATTCTGGATGACCACCCAATGGGAGCCAAGAAATGCTGAAAACCTTCATGTCTTGCCATCACTGAGCAGTGTCCAACTGACTGCATCTCAGCTCAGATAGGGACAGCCAAGCGAAATGAAAGAGGATGGGCAGATTTCATATCTCCAGGAGGCCTGAATGGTTTAGCTGCTCTCTTTTGCTTCTCCGGTGAGGGAATCAGCCTTAGCACAGCACAGTTGTGGGTATCAGAAGATCCAGAGACAACAGAAGAAATAAACTAGAGGTAATACAGCAAACTAAAGCTGGATCACTGTTCACTTCCTTAAAAAGGAAGATTTTCAAAGCCTACATAGCACTTCAATCTAAAGAAGTAGCTCTAGTAAAAATTATATAAACCCTGCTTTGAAAGATCTTTTGTTGAAACTTTAAAAAAGAAAAAAAGAAGAAGTCAAAGGTATGGAATAAATGCCCAGATTGAAAAAGTTATGTGGAACAGTCCATTTGTTAAGCAAATGTATTTGGAATTCTTCAACTAGTAGAATTGGATATCTGCTTTTTCAATGGAGAAAGAGAGCTAAGGTACAAAGCCATCTAATCTTCCTGGCCACATTATTTTCTTAATCCTTTTGTTCATACTTTTCTTAGCCATTAACCCCGAGGTCCCTTACTTAGGTGGCAAGAATTTCTATAAATGGGCAAGACTCATTGCAAGGGTCTTGTCTATAAATATGGCTGTGCACATTCTTGGAAAATATGTGGAACCTGGAGCTTAAGCTTGAAGTCCACCTCTGAGCCCAAAGGAGAACTACCTACTGGATAGCCAAAACAACCACAGATGGTTCTCCGTGAGTCATCATTTTTCATAAATCAGTCACTGGGAGTGGATTACCCGAATCCCACAATGGGAAAACATACATCTCCTCCATGTACTAACATTTAAGTGAATAAGAAGTCAAGTAGAGAATAAATATATTAGTGTTTGGTTGTATTATCAAGTTCTTCTCTAGGCAAACAAAGAGTTGTGCTTAACATAGGAGGAGAAAAAAGAGCAAGTATTTGTAGAAATTATTAGCATATTTTCATCCTTGTGGCTCCGCATCACAATAATGTTTTGTTACTTCAGTGACTGCTTTGAATGGAGAGAAATAAAAGTGTTTATGAGGGCCTCTCCGAGCTTGGTTGTATTCCTGCAGACATTTTACTACCCAAACTACCAAGGTCAGAGAGCAAAAAGGACCCCTCATTTCAACCCTGAGGTACAAATATTCTCCTTTATTGATAAAAAGTGTTAGTCACGAGGATTTTTAATATTAAAAATATTTTTTTCTATTCTAATTAACAGCATCAAGAGAACTCATATCAGCTTTCTCTAGTGCAGGGGTTCTCAACCTTGGCAACTTTAAGACTTGTGGACTTCAACTCCCAGAATTCCTCAGCCAGCAAAGTTGGCTGAGGAATTCTGGGAGTTGAAGTCCACAAGTCTTAAAGTTGCCAAGGTTGAGAATCCCTGCTCTAGTGACATCTGGGATGCTGTGACCGCTTCAGTCAGTTAACTGGAAGTGACAAAAATGGCAGCTAATATTATGACATTGTATTGAGGCAGGCTAGGACATTTCAACCAGTAAATTACGCCCAACAGTCGCAAGCATTTAAAGTTCTGCTCAAAGATATTTGTGCTTTTTTTTAAAAGCAATTTTAAGTTTGCTAGTTTATTTCTTAAGCCTTGGAGTTTAGTTAGTAAGCAAATTGTTTTAATTAAAGCTAGATGTTTGTCTGATCTATATTTGATAGCTTTTTTATCTTGAACTATTATGCTTTATTTAATTTTACATTGTGTGAAATGGTGTTAATACGGGGTGGAAGGCAGAATGATTTGCAAGAATGGAAAGAAAGGATAGAAATGTCATATTTAGGCTACAAAAATTTGGACAACGTGAGATGGGAGACAAGAAATAGTAACAAAAGTTGACTCTCTGGTGCCACCCTGTGGTAATTCAGATTCAGCAGTCCTAGTTAAGAACCGACCCTCTTACACAATGATTTCTAGACTGGGTTCAAATAAAGAAAGGGGATGCCTCCCCAGCTTTTTATTTTATTTAAAATAATAGAGAGCTTTTGGGTCATTATGAGATCAAAAGACATTATAGTATATATAGAGTTCATGCTGGAAGATGCTGCCTGTAGCATGGTAGATTCCCATTTGTTTTAAAAATACCTTTTTTAGTTTTTCAATAAATGGCAATGTGAGCTAAGAAAGTTTGGCTTTGGAACCCAAGTTGAATTGTGAAGCTTCCAATAAAGCACATTTAACAACTGCTTGAATCCCAGAAATCTAGCTGTAAATCAAATCTTGAGGAAGATGTGTATCCCTAGTTGAAAATACCATAAAACTAAAATAATGATATTTATGTAATATGGAGCGAGAGCAGCAGTTGTAGCTTTTAAAAGCAGCTCTCTTTTTAATACTTCTTCCAAAACACTTAGAATATGAAGATTTCTTTGTTATTTGCACATGAGATTTTCTAAAACTAAAGAGCACTGAATGAGATTCAGGGGGCATATTCCCAAACCATTAAAAAGCAAAATAGGATAGTTGAGATAAAAAACGTTAAATGTCATCTTGAAATAAGCACTAAGAAAAGCAATCAGAGGATTGTAAAGGCCTTGCACAAAAAAACAGTGTGTCAACTAGTTCTTATTTTCTCCCCTGGCCATTTCTGTTTCTAATCAAGTAGGTTGAGTATGAGATGTTCTAACAAGGACAAGGTTGTTGTTTTTTAAATTTATTAAATGTTCCATTAAATTATGTTTTGATCACACAACACACTAAGCAACTAAACCATGGAACTATTTAGGTTTTCATGCTATGCAAACAGTAAATCATTAAGCAGCGTTTCCTAACTTGATGTTCTCAGGTGTGCTTAGACCTCAATTTAGTATTACTGCATGGGAGTTTGGGATAGTAAGGTTTCTAATTCAAGCCTTCGGCAGGGACCCAGTATAATCTAAATGTACCCCAAAGCTTCATAGCTGATTTTCCTCCTTTTTCCTTTGCACTTATGATTTCTTGAATTATAATTCATTTTGAATCTTGTTATTCTGTATGTACATAAGTAATGAAAGTAAGCATCTAATGACATAAACCCTTCTTTTTATAATGCTTTTGCTGCAAACAAAAGTTGTGTTTACTAAGCGTGAAGATTTTTAAAAAGATACAAGGATTTCACCTGTAGCAATAATTATATTTAGTTGCATTCCTAATGAGGAACTATATGATCCTTCTATTTACAAATAGGACATAGATGGTTTAATCATGCCAACACATAAAAATTATGCATAATGGCTGGCTCTAGATTTACTGTCATGCACTTCATAGACCTTTGGCATCTACACAGATCTTACTAGTTTCCTGTATTCCCCATTTAATTACCACGAGTTTAATGGAAAAAATAAAGAGTCAAATACAACTCATAAAACAGGAATTTCAAATTCAGAGTGATGGGAGGGCCAAATTATTCATGCAGAAAATCTACTTGGGTTACATTGATACAGTAAATCTTCGTTTTTCAAAAAAGTCAATTTTATCGAAATATAATACTGCATTTAATGCCATACCATTAAAAAACTACAATTCAGATTTTATTCTTTGTACTTCCAGTAAGTCTTGAATATTTATAGCATGGAAAACTTACGGATTTTTATAGTCTATAGTGCAAAACCTCAAAAGTAGTGATACAGGCCAATAGTATGTTTGAAATAGAAAGTAGCACTTTATATTCCATAAAAATTATTATTCATAAATGCTGATATAGAAGTTTAATTTTGTTTTTTTGTGCAAAAAAAATAGTAATTGCTTTAGAAGGTGAAGAACTGTCAAGGTTTCTTGGTTTTGTTTTATAAGCTACCGAAGGGATCTGAAAGTGATTTTAGAAAAAAGAACTTTAGAAAGAGAACTACAATAAAATAGAAAGTGCCTAAAAGTCAAGCAGCAAATGAAGCTTGAGATTTTTACAGAATGCAGTTAATTTTCCTTTGTGCTTTTAGTTTTGTCATTTTGGATTCAACTATGGAGATTTAAGTCCTCTTATTTCTGTAGCTTCTCTAAACTGAGAAATCATGTCTACAAATAGCTTTGAGCATCTCTTTTCAACCAGCGTATGGATCAGGGCTTTCTGCAGGAGAGAGTAAGAAAAGTCAAATTGGTGACCACAATAATGTGATTGAAATTCCAGTTATATCCTTATGTCTGTACATAATGCACATGCACATACAAAACAGACAGAGCTTCGATTGCAGCTGCCATCTTGACTTTTTTTTTTTTTTTTGATGCACCTTATCCTGTGAATACAATTGATAGGGACTATAAACCACCCATGAATGCAATGGATGCCTACCATACCCCAATCTAAAAAAAAAATCCTTGGTATTAATCATAATTCACCTTTTTCATAAACATTGAGAAAAGTAAAAAGTTAAGAGTGTGTTGCAGGATTTTTACTTGGACAGTCAATTTAGGAGAGTGCTAAATCCTACATTTCCAATTCCGAAAGCAGTTTGCTGCACAGTCCATCAGAAGGCTTGGTTATTGCTTTGGAACAAGGGGCCATTTAAGACAGTGGATTGGATCATGCCCCTGCAATCTCCCCCCCCCCTTCCCAGGGAATCCTATCATTCCCAGTGGTTCATGGACGAGGGAGATGAAATGAGAGAAGACACCTCTAGACATCACTCAGCAAAGGATGAACCTGACTGAACATGGGTTAAAGCTGCTATTAAGGCCTATCTTGCAAAAGTAAGGATGGCAAAGCACTAGAGCTTCTCTGCCCTTATTGTGCCTGCAGATAGGCACCCCACAGCCCCATTCCAAATAACATAATCCTTTTTTGGGTAGAGGGGGCTCACAGAACTTCTTGCAGGGATATGTGGAGTAATTAGTTCAGCATCTGTTGGATTTCCTTCCAATTGAACACCGGCCCTGTTGCAGAACCAAAGAAGATGCCTGGGAAGGAGTCTTACTGAGTTATCTGGGAACAGTTTGAACTTGTTGTACCTGAAAAAGAGAACAGGATTCTTAGGATTGTGAGCATCACCACTTTAGATCTATGCCTCACCTGGTTTGTTGAAGTGGCCTAGGGAAGGTATGTGAATGGGTTCTAGCAGTGGCTAACTCTTCTTTAAGTGAGGGAATTGTTCTGTTAACACTTAAAGAGGCTTTAGCTTGCCCTCTCCTCAAAAGGCCATTTCTGGACCTCATCATTATGGACAATTTTCATTCAAGATCCCCATTTTGGGGAAGATGACTGAAAAGGTGGTTGCACAGCAGCTTCAGAGGACCTTCAGATTATTTGAATTACTTTCAGTCAGGATTCAGGTCATATGTGAAATGTAAATGGCATTGATTGTACTTCTCCATGACCCCTGGCAAGGGTGGGGTAGGGATTATGTGTCCATGCTTGCCATACTTGACCTCTTGGCAGCTTTCAATACCATTGAACATGGTGTCCTTCTGGATCAGATCGGAAGATTGGAGGTGAGTAGCACAGTATTGTGCTGGTTTGCCCCCTTTCTGTCAGGTCGATTCCAGTTGGTGGTAATTGGGGAGGAGAGATCCCACCCTCAGTCTCTGCCATGTGGGATGCTGCAGGGTTTTTTGCTCTCCTATTTAACATCTACATGAAGCCTCTGGGAGAGCTCATCTGTTGCCATGGGGTGAGTTATTATCAATATGCCAATGATACCTCATGATATATTTGGCAAACTAATCTATGGCATAAATATCTATTTTTGTGTATATTGTTTGGAATAAGAATGATAATTTGATTAAAGTGTTTTTGGAAGAATACTCAGCTCATTTATATTCATTAAAAAGCCTCCATCCTTCTCCAATTTTCCACAATTCTCCTGACAGCTTTATCTTCCCTTTGATCATCTCTTCTTTCTTATCCTCAAGTGTGTTCTGAGATCTTGACAGGTAAGATATCTTTTCTATTTCCAATATTATCGCTATGTCTTCTAATTCTTCGTTTGTCTGAGTCTGTCTGTTGCTTCCTTCCTTTAGGTCCTCCATCTTTGGATCCGCTTCCTCTAATTTTCCTTCTATTTTCTGGATTACTAGTTCCTTCTTTGTAGTCATTTTTCTGAATTTGTAGGTTTAGATTAGTAAATTGTTCTTTTATCTCCTTTGTGTTATTTTTAGTCTCATCATGAAGTAAGGTAATTGTCTCTTGTATTGATTTCAGCATAGAAAGAATTTCTTTTTGAGATTTATCAACATTTTCTTGTTGGTATGTCAAGCTGGGGGCTTTGAAGACAAGTGTTATGGATGGTTTTTTTTTACCATTTAAGGCTAAATATGGAACATCCATTTTGTTTTTGTATGTGGTCTTTATAGTTCAATCTATTTAGGGATTTAAAAAGTTTCAGTCCATTGTCATTTGAATTCCAAATTATTGAGCCAGCCTATCAGTCCATCCTTAAGCCTCCCCTAAACAAATATAAGCAAAATTCAAGTTTTTCTGTCCAATGAAAAACATATCCTTTATGTCCAGAGAGAAAAAAAGCAATTAAAAGTTGTTCATCAATCAAAAGTTTATAATCCAAAGTATTGCACCATCTCAATTAGTAATGCATGCTTCTTCTATAGGGAAATAGCTCCACAACACAGCTCTAAAAGTCAGTTAGTATTTGTATCCATAATCTAGGCAGGCCAGTTTCAAAATAGTTTATCATCTCTGCCAGACAGATAAGCAGCCCAAGAGGGATTTTTCCACCTTTTCCCAGATGCAGTACTCAAAAGTGAAAGTTTCCAAGCACAACAAAAGTCTTATTTAAGTCTGGGCTTCAAGCCAAGTTTTCTTTAAGAATAATAGACTGTAGTACCGTGGTTCACCACTAAATGTCATTGATGACATCTTCCAGCTTTTTAAATCCAAACTTATATTGCAAGCTTTTCAAATCTTTTTTCTAAAAAAGTCTCAAAAGCACTTTTAGTCCCCAAATTTCAAAGCTATATATCTGTATTGATTCCAAATTAATTTTGTAATTTTTTCTGCTTTCCCCCCAAGCAATTAGTTCACCGCTTTTCTTTTCCTGAGCGAATGGGGCAGAAATTCCCCTTCCCTCTCTCATCGAAGGGGACTCTTTGCTTTGGGCGTTTTTTTTTTTCAGGAAAAAGTCTTAAAGTCATAAAGAGAGGATAAAGTCTCACCCAGTTCCATCCACGTTGCTCAAAAGTTGCTCATTAGTGCTTATTTTCTTCAGTTGTTAGCAGCTTCTGATGGCCACATGAATGTGGCAAGTCTTTCCCCCACCAGTTTGGAGGGCTTCCTTGGATCAAACAGAAGGATCGACGAGGGTCCTCTCCTTCTTCATTGCCTCTCCGGGGTGACTTTCAACCCTTTTTAGGGTCCCCAGCAGGGCAAAATCAAATGTGGAAGATGGAGCCCCATTTTCCTGCACCTGTCATGCCATGATGCCTAACCAGAAGCCCTTTGTACAACTTTGTATTGTGTGCCAGTTGTGCCTGCCCTAGATTAGAGGGCCCTGCTCACAGCCACTCATGCTTTAGTCATTTCCAGATTGGATCCTGTAATGTGTTGCACATGGGGCTGCCCTTGAAGAGTATTCATTCAGCTGTTGCAGAATACAGCAGCACAGACAGTTATGTGTACTTCTAGAACAGCACATGTCACACCTCTGCCTCACAAGCTGCATTGGTTGCCAATTTGTTTTTGGATCCAATTCAAGGTACTGGTTTGAGCCTTTAAAACTTTCATTGCATGGGTTCGGGTTACCTGTGGGATTGCTTCTCTCAAATTACATCTGCCCACTTCATTAGACCTGGCAGAGATGATATGCTTTGGGTGCTATGTTCTAGGAAGCCTACATATGGCGAGTCTAAGGAGGCAGGACTTCTCTGCCATGGCAGAATAGAATAAAATAATAGAATAAATAACTTTTATTGTCACTTTGGCATACATTAAAATGAAATTTTGTTGCATACAGCTCTCAAAGAGTCACCACCTCAGATATACACTACGTAAATATGACAAAAATAAATAAATAAATACAGAATTATGCATATAATATTATATGACACAGAGAAACAACAGTCTAGTTGGGGTTATATATACATTTGCATGGTGAGAAAAATGAATCTTGTGAGTTTACCAGAAGGATAGCATAGGGAACAAAGCTACTACAGAATTGGGTAGTCCTGCTAGAAATACTTCAAAACCTCCTCCCAGAGGGGAGCAAGAGAAATAGACCATAAATTGGATCTGTGGGGTCTCTAACAATGCTTTGAGCTCTAAGCACATAGCATTTATAAGCAGCATCCTTACAGTTGCATTGGCTGCCAGTCCACTTCTGGACTATTATTATCTTCTGAAAGCCCTACATCAGGGGTCCCCAACCTCTGGGCTGCAGCCTGGTACTGGACTGTGGCCCGTTCAGAACTGGGTTGTGTGAGTGGCAGGTGAGTACACACCTGTGCAAAGCTCCATTTGTGAGAACAGCAGGTGTGTGCCCACTGTTGGCACAAATGTAACTGCACTCACCACTCACAGAACCATTCCCTCTCCCACCCACCACCACTGCTGCTGCCAGTCCACAAAGCCAGAAAGGTTGGGGACCACTGCCCTACAGGCCTGGATATCTTCAAGATTACTTGCTCTAGATGTCCTACCCCTGAGGCCTGCTTGGAGGACATAAGAGCAGAGATCTCAGTGATAGTGGTCCATTGTGAAAATCTACCCCCTCCTCCCCTCCCAAAAAATTGAAAGGCTTGTTCTATGTTTTTTTTTTAATAATCTGTTAACATATTTTTGTTCCATTTTTAGTGACTGGAAGTTTATTGGCCCCACACCTTGATTGTAAAAGATTTGTTTCTCTTATTCTTCATTGTCCTGTATTCAAATTGTTAAAGTTTTGGAATTATTTTCAAATCTTGAATTCTGGACGATGTTGGGACCTTTCCATGGACAAATAACAAACTTTGAAAATCCTGTAGCTATTTAAAAATGCGGAACAGAAAATAAAGTAAACAAATCAATACTCATTCAATGGAAATAATCTTTCAGGTGCCATAGCAAACTATGGAAGCCAATTACTGTATGCAAGTAAAGAAGGAAAAGATTATATTACTAGAATATATACTATACAGCCATATATAGTAGTTTGGACAGCATCCTGTATCCAGTGCAGTTCTCTTGTTTGCCAGTCAATTCAGGAGCAAAGAGTGGCAGAGAGTTTAAAGTTGCTGCTACTTAGTGGATCAGGACAAAAGGTGAATTGCAGCAAAGAAGAAAATGCATCCTCCAGATCCGCTTGAAAGATTATGTAGTTAGCTACAGGCAGTCCCCCCCCCCCAGTGCCTGTTTCCATCTCTGTCTTTCAATGGCCCGATAATTTTCATTGTGGATGGCAGATCAAGTAAACATCTGAATATTTCTTTGTAAAGGAAACAGAAATTTCATGCACATCAAGTAGGGTGTGTTTTCACATCCTCTTCCCCATTTCTGCTGCTTAATATTCTTTATTGACTTTCTTATATAAATTTTCTTATCTCCAGTGTTTTTCCAATTACAGATAGTGACTGAAAGTCAGCCATCAGTTTCTGAAAGATCATCAAGATACAATATCCATTTGGGAAGAGAATAACTTATGAAGTTAGCTTGTATAAATCGGGGAAAGTTTTATGCGGAAGTAAGGAGCAAAAATATGGCTTGGATTTTTATAAAGAAAATTAACATTGGTGTTTTTTTTAATGAAAACAAAGGTAGTAGTATTTATTTACCTGGTCCACGGGCTCAACCAGGTGTTAGCCTGGTTCTTAACACTAGCATTTTAGTAATAGTCACTTCTTCAGTTTATAACACATTATAAAGATAGATTTGGATTATTTCCTCATAACGCATTGTAGACAACTGACAAGCAGATGAGCAGATTCCATTGCAGAAAAGAACTCATTTTCTCATCCATTAACAGAGACATTCAGATATTAAATTGGATTGCTCCAACAAATTTCTTTTTTTAAAAAAAATTTAAAGCTGACAAATACAAAGATAAAAAACAAAGACAAACTATGAAAATTAAAGGAAACAGGAAGAAAAGTGAAATGAGAGAAAAGAATAGAAAACAGAAAAGAAAAAAATGATATATAAAAAAATGACTCCCCTCCCCCAACAAATTTAAACAATTTGGCTAACTTAACACCATCTCCTGTACTTCAATTAAAAACAATCTTTTCTTCTCATATGTCATCCATTTTCAGTAGTCAAGTTACAAGAAATATATCATTCAATACTAATCAGCAAGTCTCCATTAAGAGCTGCTAGAAATATTAATATATGTATTTTAATCTTAATCAAAACAAATTCAATTTTATAATCCAAATCTATCAGTTTCTCTAAAAAAATAAAGCAGAAGAAATCTCTCTCCAGTTATAAACAAATGTTTAAAGCCTTGTTATACAGTCCTGGTTTTTTTAAAAAATCCCATTAACAGCTACCAAACCCATAACACATATATTTTAACCCTTATCCAACAGATTCCCTTTATAAATCTTTTCATTTTTAAAAAGCTTTAGTGTTTAGTCCCATTAAGTAGCATCCCACAAGTTGATTTCTTATCATTTTCTCTTTTTATCCTTCTAGAAACAGCTTGAACAATTCCTTTTTGTCTCTTTGAGTTTCCTTGCTTCTATACATTCCTTTTGTGAATCCAAGTCTTAGTTCTGATTTATTATTTGTATGACCCCTTTGATTATTAAGACATCAATTGGTTTCATTTATAAATCCATTTTGGCATCATTTTCCGTATCACTCTTATAATCTGGCATTCTTAAAATCCATTTTCAAATCCACAACGTCTTTTTTCATATTATTGTTATAATCCAGTATATTTTTAAACTCCAGATCCACGTTCAGAACAATCTCAGTCTGTTTCATACAATAACATATTTTATTCTTCTGCTATAATGTCACCCAATCTTGTAACTGAGTAAATTGTTCCCAAACAGCTTTAATTTCTTCTTTAGCCAAACAGTATTGCTTCATTGTATTAATGGATCTATTCTTCTTTAAGAGCAATCCTTTGTTCTCTCTGGTTCCCTCTATCCAGCCCTCAAGTCCCCTCTTATCATCTGCTTATTTTCCAATCAACAAAACCTTCCACAGGAAGATTTTTTGCTATTCATTTCAAAGACCTCATATTGTCATGGTTCCAACAGATGAAACTCTTCAAAAGAACTTCAAGGCATTGTTTTACCTTAAAGAATCTTTTATTCGAGTAGCATAAAATCGGCACTGCATAATCAAAGCCAAAAACTGAATTCCCCTCCCCTGGGTACCTAGTATCAAAGCACAATTCCCTCCTCCAATTAACAGTCATAAATCACCTTCCCCAATTAGCTTGAAGCGCAGGCTTCCTCTCCAGTTCTCTAGCCCGCCAATTCTTTATCAGTTCTGGTCTCAATAACCTTGATTCTCATACCAAGTTTAGTGTTGTTATGTCTAGCTAGACTCTCATTCACATTCCCCCCTCCCAGCATCATCTAACTCTAAAAGCGAGAGGGAAAAAGATGGCTACATTTCCATCTATTGTCAATGCAGAACATCTGATGTTAGCAGCATTGACACTCATATTGTTTTATACATTTTTAAATACTCTATAGGAAATAGTTTTTCAAACCCATCTAGCCCATTAACTGTCAAAAATCAACAATCTAGTCCACCTTTTGCTGTTTTAAAATCTTCTCTTGTTAATCCTGAAATTCACTTAAAGATTCTTTCATCCGGGGTGGAGGGAAAATCTTCTGGTGTATTAGAGCTTGTCTTTTGGTAGGTTCACCAGTGTTTCTTTGAAAGATGTCGAGTGCAACTTATGCAAGATGTATATTCCCGCAGTTCACGGACCTTTCAGGTCCCCTGTTTTTCATTCTTTTTGCAAAAAGAATCTTTATGGAATGAAACATGGTAATTTTTGTCTTCTGTTCCAAAGTGTTCCAAGGAACTGATCCTTTCACTGACTTCTGTTTCAGCCACACTGGTCAACTCTGCAAAAGCAGAGTTGTTTTCATCTACCATACTGCTCCAGAACTCCATATTGCTTCAAGAAATCTCAATTACTAGCTTATTCAAGAGCTAAATTTGTTACTACTGAAAGATATGGAAAGCCGAAGGGATTGATCCTGAGTTTCTTTTTATACCCCGTTAAGGAGTTCTCCAGAGTTCAGGATTTCCACATATTAGCCAGAGGCACTTCTGGTTTGCTGGCAGGGAAATAGGACAGGAAAATCAATATCACACTGTTCCTTTCCAGATTCAAAGTCCTGTCTTCAAGTTTAGCAGTGGTAACCAATTCATCCTATAGTCTCTGTCTCCAGCTTTGGAGGAGAAAACTAAACAATTTTAAATGAAACATTTAATTTGGTGTTTTTCAAGTATTTAGAGCCTTCCACTAACCAGAGAACCATCTCAAGAATTTGTATTTTCATACAAGTTTTGATATGCAATCAGCCCTGAATTAATAACTTCCTCAGAGGTAGGTTTGTATGTGCAATAAATCAGTTGGCCAGTTATCCCTGAGATGACGTGAAATTGTAGGACCATAACTACAGTAACCATGAACACAAAGATGTCTGTTAGCGTGTTTTATATACTTTAAGAGGTCACTGCCAATGGTTCTTCTGAATGTAAATCTTACTTTGCAAAGATAACTGAACCACTGGAATATGCAGAAGACGCTGTGAAGATATTTCATGGGCAATTGTAGAGGGTGTGGCAAAGGAAAGCAAATGAAATTGTTGTGGTGGTACAGTGGTTAGAATGAGTATTACAGGCTAATTCAGCTCACTGCCAGTAGTTTGATCCTGACCCACCCAAGGTCAACTCAGCCTTTCATCCTTCGGAGCTTGGTAAAATGCAGATTGCTGGGGCAATTTTCTGACTCTGTAAATGGTGAAAGAGTGTTGTAAAGAACTATGAAGCAGCATATAAGTCTAAGTGCTATTGCTATTGCTAAATACTCTTGACTTCTGATTCTCCATAACTCCTTACTGCAAATTCTTTTCCCTCATAATGGATAGGTTTGCTGTTGCCTTTGTTGTTTGGGAAAATGTCTTGTCTCAGTTTGATTTAAATCTGATTTAAGTCTCAGTCCTGCAGCTTAAATCAGAATCATGTGTGCATGCCAGTCACATATTTGTGGCTGTCTTTTAATACTGTCTTTGAAAGTCTATTTTCAAGTAAGAAGTTATTATTCCAGGTTCCTTTATAATCAGTATTCAATGATATTTGCTCACATTTGAAATATTCTTTTTTCAATTTCAGGTAATTAGAGTTATATTAAAATTGAACATTTGATGTTAGATATCTTTCATGTGAAATTGATATTTTTGGTTAGCCACTGGACAGGACAGAAACTGTCATTAATTACCCAGGTGGCATATCAAAATGCTAGAAATAAGTGGTTGGATACAATCTTTCTAGGTCAAACATAATAACACTCCTGTAATCTAATACGGCCTATGAAACTGATACTTGATTCTCAGTAGACAAAGCAAATAGACTCTATTTAATCTTGAATGCTGCCCTCTGACAGATTTCAAGGCAGTAAGAATATAAAATTCATTTATACTTTCGAAAGAAATGGGGCTTAATCTATCAATGTAGTTCAACTTCCATATATGGTGCTCCAAAGGTCTACACATTGCTGCACAAGGCTGTGTTTTACAAATGTTTCATATGTTACGAAAGAAGATTTATGTAGAGTATTTCTTTTATGTATGCTGTGAAGCTGTAGAAAGATGTGTGGTCGTTTCCTGGATCTAGACTCCCAATTATATCTTTATCCCATGGTTTTGCTCTAAAAAAGCACCTTGGTGACATAGTCTCATTGTCCTAATTCAGCAAATAATGACTTATATGGGCAACAGCATTATAGAAGAGATAGGGTGGCATCATCAAATGGTTGCAACATTCAAATTTGTTCCCAGTCAGGTGCTTTCTACATGTCTTGCTATGTTTTCTAACTAATAAAGTTGCATAGAAACTAAAAGTACAGCAATCAAGATATAGCAATGCATTTGGTATGAAACATTTCTAGAATCTGACAAAAATATAATGAATTTGTGCATGCCTGTGTGTTTGTCTATAGAGATTCTCAGTCATCCAGATCATGGTTGTCCCAAATGTGCTTTTTCAAAAAGCAACTGGACTTTCTTGTTTTTTTTTCTTGAAGATGTTTTTTTCTTGGAAGCAGAACTTCCAAAAGCTTCTTGGTTGAGAAGTGAAACGTCTTCAAGGAAAAACAAAGAAAGTCCAGATGCCTTTTGAAAAAGCACCTTGGGATACCTGTATATAAGAGCCGAGGTGGTGCAGCAGTTAGAGTGCAGTACTGCAGGCCACTTTAGCTGACTGTGTTCAGCAGGTCAGCGGTTCAAATCTCACCGGCTCAAGGTTGACTCAACCTTCCATCCTTCCGAGGCAGGTAAAATGAGGACGCAGATTGTTGGGGGCAATGTAAATATATATATACATTGCTTACTGGTGTACACCGCTTAGAGAGTGCTTGCACTTAAAGCGGTATATAAGTCTCATAAATAAATAAATAAATATCCCACATACAGTTCTGTGTGCAAAAGCAGCTGTGAATGTCAACTATTAGTCATATGGTTTCTATAATTACAGATAGCTCAATAACTTGTGTGAAGTGAAATGCACAGTAACGTAGGTATTAATGAGTGTTCTCTAAATAATATGATGATGTCCTTGATCTTCTGTTTGACATTCTTGTAGGAAACATTGTAGCAGGAAACCCAGAAACATCTCCTTCTCCCTCTCCCCGCCCCCCTCAATATTCTATCTATCATTTATCTATCTCACACTGAAGTCAAGATGAGGTCATGGTCATTTATGGGATAACTTCATCTCATGCAAATAGTCCTCTTGCCCCTGAAAGCAGGGAAAGCAACTTCATCTTCAACTTCCCTTGAGCTCTAATGTGGACTCTTTCTTGATTATCAATCATTTTCAAGAGCACAAAGAGAAAAAAGACAAATTCAGGCTATAGGTATTTTATTTTTTTCTCCAGGACAAAAGCTGGCAATTGAGTGAGGTTTTCTGTTTCCAGATTGAAATGGCCTCCAGTAATCTGTTCATTGATGCATTTATCACTTCACTATGTATAAAGTAGGGAGTGGGGTATGACCTGTAATGACAAAAATGGGACACAGAATGAAAAGGTGGGGAAGAAAGAGGTAAGATGACATTTTTCAGCACAATTCACTTGTCTTAATGATCTTCTTGATTATGGCAAACAATCATAGCCAGAGGTCTACTGATGCTTTAGATAAGGGTAAAATTTAAAGATTTAGCAGGAGGGAGGGAGGGAGGGAAGGAGGGAGGGAGGGAGGAAACATACCTTTAGACATTGCATATTAGGGGGACATTTGTAGAATAAAATGTCTGGGGGATTAGCTTCTGTATTTAAGGGTCAGGCAAAGAACTATATAATTTTGCATTCAAATAAATAGAAGAGAGCTGGACTAGTTCTGTACGTATAATTGAGCCTTCTCAGTTATCCCTTAAGCGAAGGAGCTATCAGTGTATATACTAGTATATTGCTCTCGTAAACTGAACCTGCAAGAAGCCCAAATGGCAACTGTCGCAGCAACTGGCTATCATAACCTTCCCATCACATAGTCTTTCCACTTATGCACATGTCTTTTCTGACCCCGTCTTGAATGCATTTACAGCATATAATGAAGTCATTTTGAAAATTGTTTTCTTGGATAACTGGTGATAGTAGCTGGATTTACTCTTTAAGTAGGCAAGACCATTTGTTTCACAGCTCCTGTTTTTTCAGGGGCTCTTTTCTAAATTTTAATTGGCATGACCGCAAGGAAATAACAATAATATTTCAATTATTACTAGAAGCCTATCACCACAGTCACAGTCTGGAGCATCAAAATGGAAAGTCAAACCTTCCTGTTGAAACACATATCTTAAAGCTTACTTGCAATTCTCAGTTTCTCTCTCAACAGTATAGGCTGAAAATCATTTCTAGAAGGCAGGAATGGGCAACAATTCCCCCTACTAATCCCTGTTTACCGCCAAGGTATTTTTTTCATCTTCTAGAATACTTTCTCATACTATATCCACCTAAGTGAACCTTGCCCATTTTGAATGGCATTTATCAGTTGTGGTAGGCTAACTGTTCACTGACTACTTTGCAGAGGCCAAAGCACCCCTTCAGCTGAGTTAGTGTTTATCATAGTCTCTAATATCCTTTAGGACTGCCTAATTACAGTACTAAATTTCTTTCCCTGGGCTTCTTATTATGCCTTAAGGAGAGAGAAGACAGTGAGAGAAGAAAAGAAAGAAAGAAAGAAAGAAAGAAAGAAAGAAAGAAAGAAAGAAACCCTAACAGCACACAATTTTATCATGTTTCCAGTCATGTGACATAGAAGATGATTACCTCCAAACTCCCAAATAGCCTGTAGGTTATTGGGGTGCTGAAGGTGAATGTCTTCTACTAGGAATGACTGGAAAAATAATTAAAGAATGAATTGCTGAACTTTAAATTTAAACAAAAGTATTGGGAAATTCAAAGGGATTTCTGTAGTGATAAAGTTAATGTGTTTGGGGGGGGGAATTATAACATAACTAAGAAACAGTGATCAAATCTATATAAATCTATCCTAATAATAGGATAGGCTCTTTGTTGTTGTGTTTTTCAGGTAGAGCAATTTCCAACACTTTTAAATGAGTCTGATCCAAAGAGAGATATAAATATAGATATATAGATACATTTGTTTCAGTGTTTATGATAACAAGCCTAGTAGCTGACAATATAAATTGAATTGAACCCCCCAAGTTATGTCATATATATAAACACTCAGAACACACACATACACTCAGTCACACATACATATATCTAGGACAGCAGTTCTCAACCTGTGGGTCACGACCCCATTTGGGGTCGATCGACCATTTCACGGGGGTCGCCAAACAACGCGATCCGCCATTTTTTTTCTTCAGCCGGCGCAGGGGGCGGCGCCGCGCATGCGCACCATGCAGGGGGCGGTGCTGGGGGGTGCTGCCGCACATGCGCGCCACGCAGGGGGTGCCGTGGCGCATACGTGCTGCGCAGGGGTGGTGCATGGGGGCAGCACCGTGCATGCATGCCGCACAGGGGGCGGCGCCGTGCATGCATGCCGTGCAGGGGGTGGTGCCACGCATGCGTGCTGCGGAGGGGGGCGGCACCGTGCATGCGTGCCGCGCGGGGGCGGCGCAGTGCATGCGCGCGGGGGCGGCGCAGTGCATGCGCGCCGCCTCCTTATGACCGGGGTCGCCGGTATAAAAAGATTGAGAACCACTGAGCTAGGAAGATCTGTCCTCAGGAAAGAAAGCACTTGGTCATTGATTTCCTAGAACAGAAAAATGGGATGGTAGCCAGAAATCCAGACTGGATACGTTGCATGGAGTTGTCAAAGTGTCTCAGTCTAGACAGGATTTTCTTAAGATATTTTAGCCATCAGAAGTTAAGGGCAGGAGAAGCTTAAATAATAAGTGTAGACATGCCCATAGACATATCAGATTTAGCTAAGTGCCAGGCACTGAAAAGCCAGTTTAAGGAGTCATTAGTAAGTCTCCTGTTGACTGAAGGTAGTAAGAGCCTATAAAGGCTTCTCTGAAAATTTGCAATGAAGGTTTGAGTGGAGCTCTAACAATTCAAACTTAATGGTGGGTCTGCTGTTTACTGGATTAATGTCTGCCCTTCAGCTCCTGGGCCTCAGTCATATACTAGCTCTGGTGCTTAAGAACCTTGGCATGTGATCTTCCCTTGAATATGTACTGCCACCAAAACTCTTTTACTGTGAGCCTCACACTTCTTTGCATTTATATCTGGCTCATCCAGATGCCTTCAGAAGCTCTCTAGAATGGCAACCAGGCAGCTCTACTTGATGCAAGACAGCGTGTTTGATACTTCTCTAGATCAGCTAATCAGCTTAGCTATGTGAGGTTGGCACCAGAATTAGGTTTCTTTGAAATGAAACAGTAGGCTGTAGATCCTTCAAATTGTTTCTGTGTGACATATCTTTAGTCCTGGCAGGGCCTAAGGCATGGCTGGCTCAGGAATTTTGGGAGTTGAGGTCCACAAGTCATAAAAGAGCCAAGGTTCCCCACCCCTGACCTAAGGATAGGCCTTCGATGCCAGCAGATTCTGCTGTGTTACTCTGGTGGCATTAGCAGTCATATGATTTCATCACAAAAGGGCCGGGCAATCTGTCTTCCCAGTTCTGATGAATGGCCAAACCTCCTGCTGAGGTCAGCCCGTCAGCAAGCAATTGCCGCAAGGGATCCTTGAAAAGCAATCTCTTCTCATTTTTTGTCCCTGAGATCTCTTCCCATTAAACAAGTCTAACTTCCTTATTTCTTGAATAAAATCAATCTCTGAAGGTGGGAGCTGAAGGCTTTATTTTATTTCTGTCTGTGGTCAGCCTCTCCTATGCAGGAACCTGAGCCTGCATAATAATTTGAAAGGGGACTATTTAAATTAGAAAGGTCCGCAAGCTAGATGGATAAATGTTTCAAGGGTGATAGAGAGCTGGAGAACCAGGGCCGAGGGGCAAAGAGACGTGCATCTTTTTGCATCGTCCATATCTCAGGGCAAGGTTGCTCCATACTAATGAAAATCCTCATGAATTATCTTTTGCCTTTATTGTCATTGCTACCAGAAAGGGGGAGGAAGAGAGAAAACCAACTTTTTTTTTTAATTTGGACAGACTTAAAGAAGTGGCATCAAATTTGAAGGGCACCCTATCAATCTGTTGTCCTAGCTGCATGAAATTGTATTTACCTGCCACTTCATATCTTATTTGCAGCAGCTGGGCTGTAAGTCACTGGTGATAACATTCTTTATTATGCAGCCGTGTTTATGAACTGTGCCTGGAAAGAGATGATAGAAATATGCAGCAATATGCAAAGAGTAAGGGGAGGGGGAGAAGGAATGGAGGGGAAATAAATGCTAGTTGCTAAGGCAACCAAGGGGCTATTTTGAGCATCAAAATTTTGCAAATGATGAAAAGCATTTTCATGCAATGGTTGGTCTTGCCACAATGAGGAGTAGAGGGTACACAGTGAGTAGTGCGATCCTATTTGGAAAAGCAGCAGCTTGTTTTCTCTTCCTATGTTTAAATTTTTGCAAGATCTAATTTTGCTGAAAAGAAATTGGTTTCTGCCAGCTTTATGTGAGTGGCAGATATTTTAATTAATAAATGTGAAGACAGTTGAGCAAGTTAATCATCTTTCCATATCTCAACTCTCTGGCAGAGTTCTTGAGAGCTCCAATAAAGCTTCTCTCTTCTGAAAGTCTGGGCCCAATAACTCCATGCCAACCATCTTCCTGAAAAGAATCAGCATGCATCATAGAGAAGATGTTCATCCCCTTTTCTGGAGTTGCTTCCTTAGCCCCACAGTGGAGAATTAAAGAAGCTAATTTAAAAAAATGCCCTCTGGATGGTTAGAGAGGGAGGGGAAAAAAACAATAAAGTGAAGTAGTTCCTTCCTCCCAACAAAGTGGCAAAGGCAACAATGGTTAATATTAGGAAGAAGAACCAAATATGGAATTTAAGCCACCACCACCACAGAGTGGCATTCTTTTTTTTTTTTTTTTTTTTTGTAAAAAAATTTATTTTCAACTTTACAATACATAACAATCTTACAAATACTTCAGATAAAAAATAAAACAAATTGATACACGCCACATTCGGTCTTGCCCGCCCATTTCCCCCCAAACCGCATCCCACCTCAAACCAACTTACTTCTTTCCCTCTTTTTCTTCACTCACCCCCTCTCCTCCTTCACCTCAACCTTCCTACTTACTTCTCACCTTCTTCTTCTCCCTCTTGATGCGGTCCAGGGGAAATGCCCAAGCAGTTCCTCTCTCAAAATTAAAACATTAATATTATATACAATAAGACTATTTCTACTTGTATCTGAACTACTTAAACTTCAACCCATCCACTTTGACATCATAAGTTTATAAACAAAATCATTACTCATAGAATAAGTGAAACTTTGTAGTTCCATATTTCTTCTGAACATATTCTATCCATCTTCTCCATACATTAAAATATCTCTCTTGTGAATGGTCCTTTAAATAAGCAGAAATTTTAGCCATTTCTGCTAAATTAGAAACCTTAAATACCCATTCACAGAGTGGCATTCTTATAAATTATATAACAGATTCAGGATTTATTCATTAAGGATTTAGAAATTGCTTCATTAGAAAATTCTGGGTGGATTGACCAAAGGATTAAGATGTTGAAGAGCCATAACTGAAACAAAGCTAGTTTTTTTTTTAATTTTTTATTTTAAAAAGGTGAAATGACCATTTCAATATATCACAGCTGTCAAACTCGCCGCGTCACATGATGTATTGCGACGTATCGCGACTTTTTTCACATTGCCGGATCTGGGGTGGGCGTGGCCTCTGCATGATGCAACCAGCCCATGGGCCGGCAGTTTGACACTCCTGCAATATATAGTATTTCATCATTGCCAATCTATCTCTTTGAATTCCTTTGACTTAAAAAGCAATAACACCTGATGCAGGAAATGCAGCAAGACGTGGCTTAATAAAAAGTTGTTTAGAGCTGCCATAATTGTTCCTCCCATTCTCATCCTCCTTGTCTGTCTTGATTACAGTTGTGCTCCCAAGAAGCCATCGGCTTTAAGAGAGCATTTCTGCCATTGAACCCATTAACCTGAGCTCAGCTGCTCCAGAGGCAGTGCGGTAAAGATAACATTGCACATTTCCTCTGGAGTTACAAAGGAGGAGATTCTCCACTGGTAAGAATTACTATCACATCCTGGATCTCATCCTTCTCCACTGGAATCAAGTTATCATTCTATACCTTCTGCCAATTATCTATGTGAGCAGAGAAGCTCCCCATTCTTCACTCAGAATAAGAGTTGGAAGGGACTTTGGAGGTCTTCTAGTCCAACCCCATGCTCAAGCAGGAGACCTATACCATTTCAGACAAGTGGCTGTCCAGTCTTTTCTTAAAAACCTCCAGTGATGGAGCACCCACAATTTCTGAAGGCTGAAGCTGTTCCACTGGTTAATTGTTAGGAAGTTTCTCCTTAATTCTGCTTCTCTCCTTTATTAGTTTCCATCCATTGTTTCTTGTCTTGCCTTCTGGTGGTTTGGAAAATAAGTTAACCCCTTCTTCTTTTTGGCAGCCCCTCAAAATCTTTCTTTGAACTTACTTTTCCCCTTCTTTTTGTTCATTGCAAAAACAGATTAGTTGTATCCACACTTAGTGCTTAAGCTGTTCTCATCCTATTCTCATACTGATTTGACTCTAAACTATTTTTTTTTAATTCTACTCTGCCTTACATATGTTGGAAACAGTTTGCAAGGGCTTCTATCCAGACCACATTATATTACATTTTCCTGTTCGACAAATGCCCCAATTTCTAAGCTCTCCCAACCAGTGGTGGGATTCAGCCAGTTTGCACCACTTCGGCAGAACTCGTAGCGGATTTTTTTTTTGTCCAGGCCCAGAATGGACCTCTGGAGGCGGCATCCACACAGAGAACCAGTTGTTCACATATCTGAATCCCACCACTGCTCCCAACCCTTTCTGTTCCTCAAAAGCAAAAACCAATCCCTTGCCTTCTTATGGGCAGGTCTTCCTGAGCATTCAGACTTTTATACTTGTTTGCATATAGTTGTTGTGAGGAAAATAGGAGGAGGAATGAGTAGTAGGTATGTTCACCAACTGGTGTTATTTATACAGAATAATAAAGGTGAGATAAAAATCATTCAAACAAATAAACAAATGGTATGCATCCAATTGTTAATGGATGTCTCTCATGTAACCTGCACCTGCATAACTAGCCTGTCTTCCTCCCCTTTCCCTCCGTACTTCATCCCAGTTTAGACCCTACGCCTAGAGCCTCCCTGTATGTCATGAAGGGAACTTTGACTCACGAAAGCTTACGCCTTTTAACAAAATGTGTTGATGAGAATAACCGAGAACTAAGGAGAAAAATCTTAAAAGAACAATTAACCAATGAAATGGCTTGCCTTCAGAAATTGTGGGTGCTCCATCACTCAAGGCACTTGTCTGGATTGTTACCCCCCAAGGTTCTTCCAATCCTGTTATTCTGTTCTGTTCAAATATAGGTGCTACCAGACTCTTTCCTAAATAGAGAGATTTCACTCCTAGCTTCCAGTTATCTTCTATCCATCAACAAACGGATCTAGAGAGTTTGAAAGTAATGCTGATGGCTATGTGGAAATCCACAAGTGTCAGCATGTCACTGACACCCTGACACTAACAGGTAACACACTAACCCAAAAAGTGCTGTTTAGGTCAGCTGTCTTTCTGGGTCTATTTGCTCCAATTTCCACACAATCTTCCTCTGTGGTTTGGGGTTCTTTTTCCTCACAACCATGTCAGAAGAACATTGGGGTTCAGCCAGCATACTGAATGCTTCAGCAGCAGCAGCAGCAGCAGCAGCAGCAGCAGCACCTCTATACTTAACAAGCCATAAGAACAACCCCGCTGATTTTTAAAATCAGTCTTTTAATTAGAGCTTAAATACTTGGTTTTGGCTGTCATTTGGGGAAAAAAGGTTCAAATATTAATGAATTCCTGTTTAAAAGAAAGGGTGTTGTAGCTGAACAATGCAAGGGTGCTAATTAAAACACACACAAACACATTTCTAATCACCAGTTTAGTACTTTTCTTCCTGTTTTTCTCCCTAATTAAATATCTACATTGATAATCCATTTTAAAAAATCATGGAGAATAATAAGCAATCAAAGATAAAAATAAATAATATAGGGCTGCAGAGGATTATTTAAGGTGTTTTTTTTTGCCCCAAATGATTGAATTTACTCAGTTTACTCAGGATTCTTCCCAACATAATAGGAAGAACATAGAAAAAATAAATATTGTAGTGTAGTACATCTATTATAACTCCATTTTTAGTTTATAAGGAGCCTGATATCTGCCCCATCTATTCATCCCTCCCTCCCTCCCTCCATCCATCCATACCTTGCTCTTCTTTTATTGCAATGTGTACTGTATCTATTTTAGCTCACAGCTGAATTAGAATGAGGTGGGTATAAAAATCCTGTTTTAAATTTCACCTGCTCAAAACTCAACATAATTTGCTAATAAGCATTTAATAATTTGTGTCCCAGTTGTAGGACTTTTCAAAACATATAAAGTTCTGCAGATATCTGCAATCTAGCACTAGCCATATTAATGGAAAAATAATAATCCCATATCTTCTGCAACATATTTACACTATTGCTCTTATAGCTGTGAAAATAATGACCACTCACTCCCTTTTAACAAAATTAATATAACTGAATGTGCAGGGAAATGAAGAAAGTCAGGAAACTGCTATTAAAATAATGCGAACTTGTTTTCTTAAACAATCATAGGTGATTCACTGTGGGGAATATAGCATGCTAATAAATTTTTGGGCAAGCTGGCTGTATTTTTCTTACATCTTATCTTCCTTTGAAGGCCTACTTTCTCTTCATCTGAAACTTTCGTTTAATTTAAACTCAAAACATTTTCAGTGAAACTGAAGCACTGTCAGAACACTTCCAATCAGGCTGAAATAAGGCACGTTGAGCTTGGACTGAATCAAATTCAAAATATTTTGCACACCTCTATTAACAATGTTGGATGTTGACTTAGAATAATAGTGGAACCAATGACTTAAAATTTTAATTGCTTTTCTATATATCTTTTTAGGTTGTGTAGTCACTCTATCAGGGAGGTGGGGGGGCATATAAATTTAAATAAACAGACAGACAGACCAATAATAAAATCATTATTTCTGTTTATCTGTCTGTTCAAAGGAGCAGTGGATTTCCTGAGATTGAAAGAGAAGGACTGACCTGGGTCATGCATAGCTGAGGATGAATTTGAATTAGGAACTTCCAGAGCAAAGCTCATTCTTGTAATATGCCCTTTCCACCAGCTCCCTATGCCTTCTCAATGCAAACATGGGTTTGCATTTGTCTTATGCTTTGGGAAATATAATTCAAACCATATTTACTTATTTTTACTGTTTATGCATGCTTTTCTGAGGGTGTAATTCTAAGAGGCTCACAAGCAGTGCAATATCAATATAGAAGACCCATAATTTAATAATAAAAACTAATTCATAATTATAATGGTCTCACACATCTCCATTAGGAACCTTCCATTGCTCATGTGTCAATCCCCAGAGGCTTTCTGAAAGCTTTTTAAATATCAGGGTGAGAGTATGAATGAACTTAGATCTAGTATTCTGCAGGAGGAGAACTTCTACAAAAAAGGCCCATCTCTGGGTTCTCCTTTCACCACATTGCATGAGGAGTGAGGATTCTTAGCAAGCTTTCTCTAGAGACACACCATGGTTGAGCTGATTCTATTTGAACGAGTGGCTTAAAAAAAAAGATAACAATTAAAGGTTTCAATTAGCACCTTGAATTGCATCCAGAAATAAAGTGGAAAATAATAAAACCCCTGCTGTACTGTTAGGTGATAGCATGGAGTTATCTTTGCTAGTGTGTGGGCTGCTACATTTTGCATTAGTTGTAGTTTCCAGATGGTCTTCAAGGATGGTCCCAGGTAGTGTATTACAGTGCTCCATCTGTGAGGTCACAAGGACATAGTGACTGTTGCCAACAACATCCATTCCAGGAATGGCCACAATAGACAAAGATTTCTTGATTACAGCTTCCACTCTGTACCAAGAACTAAGAATCCAGGAGTATCCCTATTTTAACCCTAGTCTTTCTGAGGGAGCACAACTCTCTCTAGAGCATTAATAAATGGTTTTACTTGTAGCCAGCTTTTGAACCTGCAGCATTCCATTGTGCTAGCATTAAACCTAAATGTATTTCTTCCTACCCAAGAGCTTTCAGCCTCCAGACATCGGTCAAGATTTCCATTGCATCTCCTGGATGCTCTGAGGCAAAAGTATACAGCTGAATACCATCTACATATTGCTGAATTTGAACCCTAAACTGTTTAAAACTCAGCAATTTCATGTAGATGCTAAATAAGATAGAGAGCAAGCTGAGCCCACAATGGAATACACAAGAGTGTTATTTATCCTCCTGCATGCACACACTTCCCTTCCTTCAGGAAGGAATGGACCCACTAGGGAAACTAACTTCCAACCCTTGCAGATGGCCCCAAAGGATCCAGTTTATTTCTGGAGACAATTCAAGGTACTAATCCCCAACCACAAAGAACCATGATACTGAAGGCTGCTGAAAAATACATACCTCCAACCTTGGTTCCATCTTAGATTATAAGTGAGAGTGACCAATGATAGACTGTATGAAAAGCATGCAGATAATTTTAGGGCCCTTGTAGCTGATGTCACATCATCTAAAAAGGGAGGATTACACAACTGGGTGAGTAAATACAGTAGGATCCAGGGTCAGCCTATTAAGGACAGGGCACACAATGCCTCTTTCAAGAACAGTGGCATATTTCCATCCACGGTGAGGTATTCACAACCATACAAAGCCAGTGCACCCACTCACCTCTTCTTGATAGCACATATAAGCCAGATGGAGCAGAGACTGGAAGTGGAGTTTTGTTTCACCAAGGACTCTTTCCATTTCCTTAAAATCAACAGCTTCTAACTATTCCCAGAAAACATAATACAGCAATGTCTTACAGGGCCTTTATTATGAACAGTTACTTGCTGTTGCAGATACTCTCATGTAGTTTGTCTCTCCTGGGTTTCTTCTGCTACTTCCTTGTTGAATGATGTAGAGCTTATCACAGAAAAATAGATTTCATTGTCTGCCATAAGAATAAAGAACAAGTAGCTATTTTTGAAAATAGTTTCTGCAAGAAAGGATCTGTTCAGATCAATACAAACTCCTTCAGGGGAGAATGCTTGGAAACAGACAGTGGAGAATAGGAATAGGCACTACAGGTTTACTCAGATAAAACGGCCATTAGTTTATAGAAACATAATGAATGAATGTATGTTCAGCAACAACAAGTGAAAAGAAGGCTGGGAATGTCTTTCATTCACTTCCAACCATTGTGTTTGTTTGCTTGCTTCTTTGTTGGTTTATCTGAATGTAATGCTGTCCAACTCTAGAGCGACTCTGGGGAGGTTCACAGTATAACAAACAGAATAAAAAACACTATAACAAAACCAAAGCCATACAGCAGAAGAAGCAGACCAGAAAGGAAGGAAAGCAACAAGATGGTAGTTGGGGCGGATGACTCAGAACACACGCCACCACCATGTGTGCTGCCGTACAGAGGTAGAAGAATCATTTCTGCTTTCTTTTCCTTCCTTGTTCACCAGTAAATGTAAATACTATTTTTTTCAAAATCTGTATGCACACTTTTTTTAAAAGCTATTTTAATTGTTTTGTGCTGGAAATCTAGAACTGCAAAATACTCACAGACTAGCACAAGCTTTGCTAAGATATCCTGTCACAGTTTTGGTGTTTCCAGTTTTTTGTGGGGGTTTTTTTGCAATAATAAAATCCTTTTTTTTTTTGACAAAATATTAGCACTTTTATGTACCATCTCCTTCCTTCTTGAAATCCAAGGAAGGATTTATAACAATCAAAAGCCAAGTCAAGCTCACAAAGGGGTCTTGCTTGTGTAGCTGTCTTCCCTTCATAGTAGAAGTATATGTTATATGCTAAAGTATTTTGGGGTCAGTCTCAGCTCAGTTGAATGGTTGATTAATGAGTGATTATTCTTTTCATCTATAAGCGTAACATCAATAGTGGCTAATTCCTTGGATTTTCTCTGTATTATACTTTGACTTACGAAATTTGAATCATGAAGTATTATTCAACTGCTGTAAATGCATATGTATGGATAGTCTGGTAATGCCCAATTAAGTCATGCTATACATAGAAATGACTGACATTTGACTGATGAATTAATTTTTAGAAACTGACAGTTGAATTCTTGACCTCTTAATAGAAGGCCCCAAATAGCAAACAACTCTCTAGTTTTTAATACAAGATTTTCAATACTTGACAGTAATGGGAAGGCACTCCTTTTTTCCCCCTAGGACATGGAAACAACTACTTGTGAATTTAAAACCAAAGAAAATGAGACTCTCTGTGAGAACAACAAGGTTAGTTTCCATATTTGTTCTACATAATTTAGTTGCTGCACCTTCCCAGTCAATATTTATTTGGAAACTAAAGTTGCTTCTCTAAGAAACAGCAGCCAAGGAGGTGCAATCAAGACGCCTCGAACAAGAAGGAACATTTGGTTTTATTTTAAATGATGGGGATTTCCATAACTCATGGCATACTAATTAAGGTTGTATAAACTTTGGAAGGAATTTGCACAAACATGGTGGAACTGTGCTTTTAGATGCTTTGATATGCAACAGAGTTGGAAAATATTGGCTAATGTGTATTGGCAAGTTTATATAAAAAGACAATTTCATTTATATCTAACCTTTGTGTTAGATTTGATCTATTTTGATCTGACTTTAAAGTTAAGATGGCATCACTGGAGAAATCATAGAGGCTCTTTTTCCTTTTTCCCAGTAAGATATGTAGTTGTCTGCCAATAATAGATGGATCGTTGAACTGGTTATTGTCTGTCCATTGGCATCCTTGATATACAATTCAAGGTTGGAACCACCTTCTGAAGTCATTAATGAGTGCCAAATTGCCATCTGTACCAATTTCAATACTGAACGAAAATATTAGATGAAAAGTTGTTGCTGAATTATTTTTTTTCCTCCGAAATCTGCTTATAGGATATAAGAGTCTACATTAAAATATTGCAGTCTGTATTCTTTTCTAGTGGCCAAGAGATGATTTTGCTAACAATGAGCTGCTGTGAGTAATCATTATGCCTGTAACAGTCATTTAACTTTCCCTTTGAAGATCCTTAACAGTGCTGACTTTATTGATTTTCAAAGTCTGCTGTTTTTTAAACTGTAAACTGTTCCAAGATTTTTTAATGGAAATATGTAACCCCCTTCCTTCTTAACTAAACTGTATCCAAACTCTACAATTAGCAGGCTTTCTTATCTAATCTGTACACATCTTTCTATCAGATCTCTAGCAAACACTGCATACATTGTGTTGCCATCTGGGTGCCGATGCAAGATAGCATCTAGACAGAAATGTGTCCATTTCTACACAGACACACAAATATACACAAATACCCTTAATAAATTATAAAGTATATTTTCCAATTTTCTTTTCTATTGTCATTCATACTTGATACTGTATATTTCAAATGCTTCATATTTCTAATGATAGCTCTTTTGTTATGAAATGAAAACCTTTTGAATTTCTATTAATGATCTTTTCATCTTTATGCTTCTTTTTTTATATATATATATATAATTTTTATTCATAATACAATTAAAACAACAGTGGACAAACATGACAGTCCAGAATGAATTTTCCTATCAGTTCCTATCATGGTACAAAAGTTTAATACATCGTTCTTAACCTCTATATTAGCCTCATCTTCTATACAATACAATTATATATACAATTATATGTACAGTTATGTATATCTTTTAATTCTGCCATTAACTTGAAGTCCGAGCAGTTCTTAATTCATACCAATCATCTTTATGCTTCTTGATATTCTGAATGCAGATTCAGATTTGTACAAGTGAATAGATCAGTAAATATTGATATTTTTACATAACCAATTGATTTTGTTAGACCTGAATACAACATATTATCAATGCCACAGCACAGATTACCAGTTCCGTCCTTTAGGTAAGGAACAAGCCCCCTTTAGGGTTCCAAGGCACATAGCAAATGCATTTGGATATTTATGTGCTGTGCCTCATAATCACAGAGATAAAGGGATTCTGTCTGCTTTCATATATACACCACCCCAAAAGGTTCCCTCCTGGTAATTCATTCATTCATTGATTAGAGAACTACCTGCCATAGGTGGACATAGGAGTGATCAACAGCACGTTCCCCAAATGAGTTCTGAGGACTGTTTTGCCTTCCTCTTTGTCTTTGCCTTTCCTCATGCCTCTTAGCCTCAACTCAAGGACCCACATTTTGAATTGAATCTAGCTGCATTCTATCATTGTTCAGGCTATCCCCAGTTTTCTGCACTTCTTTTCGCCGTATGCTTCATCCCTGCAGTTAAAGACATGAAGGTGGAAATAACATAGAATGCTATGCAAACTTGGCTATCAAGTGAAATTCTTTCTCCTTTCTTTTGTCCTTCCCATGTGTTACACTTCATATGTTGCCCTTCAATTCCCATAGTCCTCAATCAGCCTGGCTACTTTATTTGAAAAGCACCAGGTTTGGGGAAAGTGGCTTTAAGCTATTAAACAGACAGACCTGTAGTCCCTTACAAGCACCACAGTTCGTAGGGAAATGTAATTCCCTTTGTTATTAGCACTCAGAGAGGAAATTTTTAACCATCCTTGCTTTCATGGCATTTCAAAGCTTATTCGTAAGATACATCCCTGATATTAAATACAATGAGATGTCCTCTTTTTTTTTAAAAAAAAAAATCAATTAAACATATGCCTACTGTGACTCTTTATTCACAGCAAATTGTCTCTGTAAATAATCTTCATCAAAAGTCAGAACCAATCCCCATTAGTTGTTTAGATTAATTAATGAGTCCCCCTGGAGCCACCCAAATGAATTCAATTTAAACGTCAACAACTTACTATGGAGTTTCCCAGGTTGGCATTAAGACAATATTAAACCTGCAATAAGTCACATTTAAAATGTTAATTCGAAGAAGCTCTCCATTTAGAGCACTTAATTAAATCCTTAAATAAACTGCATGGTCTCAGTACCAGATGGCTCAGCATTTTCATTGCAGCAAAGAGCCTTGAAGTCATTGAGGGAAGTAATATTGGAGGCATGGAGAAGATAACCAGGATATATAGTGTAATAAAATCTAATCTTGTTTCCAGCCGGGAGATTCAGTGTATGTACACAACCCAGGATAAAAATGTAAGTTAATTACATTAACCCCAGTGTTCTCTGATATCTGAGCAGCCAGGAGACAAAATTAGTCTTTTCCCATCATAAGATTCTTTTCAACTTCAGTATATTAATTTTTCACCAAATACTTACTCATAAGGAAAATTGAAGTTAATGTAACCAAAGACAAAGTAATGCAGTCTTAATATTCTGAAGGGATTAGAAAGGGCTGCATAAATACACTCAGCAAATGTCATTCACTTGGAATGGGATTTTTAAGGAAGTGAAGGGAGGTGCGGAGGAGAAAAATTATAGCACCCTGCTGTGATATGCATTAAGTGGAGATGCTCTGGAAGTTAACAGTTTCAGGAATGCCAGACCTATCCATTAATAGCTTCAAAATAAAGCCTCCCAGTAAGAAGTCTAGGCTCCTGAATGAGTGCCTTCCTTGGCTGGAGATGGCACACCTTCTTGCTATTGGATCCTCTGGGACACACAGTCCCTGGAAGTGAACAACAGAAACTGTTGATGACAATCAGCATGATATCTCCAAGAAGGCTTCTTCTTTAATCTTTCTATCTTCTGAAAGTTAAAACAAAGTACCAAATCCCCTCACACTTGACATTTTAATGACAGGGAAATGATCACCACAGACCAAGGAATGTTTTCAATGTCAAGGATAGATTGCAGCATGAGACTCTCTTTGGAAACTAACCAAGGAGAGAAGCAACCTAGAACTAAGGAGAAATTTCCTGACAGTTAGAACAATGAATCACTGGAACAACCTGCCTCCAGAAGCGGTGAATGCTCCAACACTGGAAGGTTTTAAGAAGAAACTGGATATCCATTTGTCTGAAATGGTATAAGGTTTTCTGCCTGAGCAGGGGGTCAGACTAGATGACGTCCAAAGTCCCTTCTATTATTATTATTATTATTATTATTGTTGTTGTTGTTGCTGCTGCTGTTGTTGTTATTTCCTGATGGTACATCATTTGATGGAGGTTCTTGAGAGGAAAGATGTTTGCCTAACTGGTCCCTATCCAATGCATTGGCTGGTAAATTCCAATGCATCACATCACTTCCCCCAGCTGCCAATCAGTCCCCATTCTTGTTCTTTGGTGTCCTCTCTCTCCAACATTAACACTTGGACAGGCTGCCTTTTTCTCAGGAACGTGCCTGGAAGAAGAATATGCCAAGCTTACACTGGCAGAAATCTCATATGTTTGATTTCCCTACCACCATAGGGAATAGGCATAAAGGTGAGCTAAGTCAATATCCTTGTCAGAAAAAGGGAAGAGGGAACAAAGAAGGTGGATGCTGCTGCCAATGCCTGAGCTCCTTTCCCTTCTTTCTCCCTCATGAGGAGGCTCTTCCTGATGAGTTTCACTGCTACAAAGGCAGCAAAGGAAGTTCTACTTTATAGGGGACAATTACACCCATGTGCTATTTGTGGGGGGTGGGTTGTGAATGATTAAATCTATACCAAGGTTTGCAAATATCCCACTGGAAAGTCTAATTGCGCTTCATGTTATCCCCTTCTTTGGAACTCAGCTGCTTGAACACTCATAACTATGTTGATAAACCTGTTAAAAGTTAGATTTGGGATAAGAGATTTTTTTCTCTCTCTTTGTTCTCCTCTTTAGGATGTCTGTTTATACAGATGGGAGAATGCAGGCAAGCATGAGATGTGGGAGGGCAGATGGATGACTTAAGTCAAAAACTGAAATATAAATTAATCAATAACTAATCTATCTAACATTTGGCAGTATTTACATCTTAACATTTCCTTTGAGGCTTTTCCTTCTCTTTCTCTGCCTATTTTATTCTCGAACAACTCTCTAATGTTAACAGCTTTGCCAAATGTTGCCCAATAAACTTCAATGGGTGAAGTGGGTGACAAGTGGTCCATGAGAAGACAGAATTACACTGCATGTATTTATGTGCACACATCCTCCTAATACACATGTGCTTCTCTGAACTGTAAATCATGTCAGTATCTTCAGACTTTTTGTGATGCTCTGCAAATATAGTTTGGTTTCATTGGTTCTTTTTTTCTTCTTGAAGAAGAAGAAATATTTATCTTCTTTTAAAAATGTTCTGCTGCCATGCATTCCTCACACATCCCTGGTTTTAATTGGACCCATGTGTTATGAGTTGCTGGGCCTTAGGTGGCAATGTGAACTTGACTTCTGAGTCAGATGCAAAATAGCAGTTTTGACCTATACCACTCTGTAGAACGTGGCATCTGAGTTCCTGACTCCTGTCTGTATTTTAATGTCATCAAGAGAAGCTCTTCCTGAAAGTTTCTGGATTCTGGCAGATGAGAGGACGCTGCTCATAGAAATGAATTCACACTTCTGCCTTTTTAGTACCAAGTTAGACATTGTTCTTCCTGACTTTTAAATCATTCTAGAGTTAATAATTTGGCATTTTAATATTAAAAGATAAAACACATGTGCCTCATTATATTTTTAATTTTATGCTATCAAAGATGCATACCTATTCAAAAACACACAGCATTTATCCCGAGTTGGCAAGACCATCAGTTTTATATTCTATATTGATCCTCATTGTGATTTTATGATACAGTATAATCCGTTTATTTTAAATAATACAGTAGAATGCCTAGAGGACTTTATTTCCATGAAATGTTTAAACAAATAAATCAACCTATGATTTGCCTGGAAGTCTTTTCCTAAGCATCTCCAAGTAGGGAACCACCACCAATATTAAATTAATTTGAAAAATGGCCTTGTAAAGTATAATACAACTGTCTCTATATGCATCTTCTTTGTAAGATGTTTTAGGAAAACTATTTCTGTTATTTTGGGCTCCCAGAGCCACCTCATTTTCGCTAAGACAGAATTGTAGACCAAAGAAAGCAGAAGTTTAGCTGAAGGAGGGAGCCTATTCTTTTCACCATTGTGTGGGCTTTTCTTTGGGGAAATGGTGTTGACACACTCTTCCCATTTGTCATGCCAAGTGCTGAAGTATTTTGGAATGTGGTACTTTATTGGATCTTAGGATATTAAGGTACCTTTAATTAGGTTTTATGAAATGTTGTCAGTTGCCAGGAGTCATTCTCTGAAATAGGTAGCCATGTAAGCCCAATGAATAAATAAATAAATAGCCTTCCTGACATCTCTAATGGAGATCTACTTCTAGGGACGTTGTGTGTGTCTGTGTGTGTGCATGTGTGTAAGTTGGCCAGCATACCCAGAATGGCATGCAAAACAAAAAAAAACTATTCAAGTGAGAAACCTTGCATACAAGCAGAACTCTTGGCTCTTTTGAGAATCCGTGGAGGCTGGGATTGGGAACATGTGCCCTCTCATTTCTCACACAAGTGTGTATTTTCATCTAAATGTTTCACTAGAATTACAGCTGTCAAAGGAACAGTTACGGGCTTTCTCCTATCCTTCATAAATATGTGTGTCATAATTTCCCTTTTCCCTGAATTTAATCTGAAGGCAAGTAGAGCATGTGGCCTTTTCACATTCCACCCAGATAGTGTTCCATGAGTCTTCAATTGTCAATTGTTCTTGTCTACATTTCTTTTGGAGTAGTCAGTGTTTTTAAACATGTCCGTCTCAGATTGCTGTAAGGCAGACAAGGAGTTGTAACCTATATGTAAGAGGGACACTGTATCTGTAATTGCCATCAACCAGTAACCTTCTGGCTCCCTTCTGGAGTGTTGTTGGACACCCCTCAGACCTTTTGGTAACTATTTACGATTTTTCAAAAATTGTGTTTTGCTTGATATTGTCTCCTTCTCCTATATCTGCTTATGCAAAGGGTTAATTTGGGGTTCTCATGAAAAATCACCCCATAATGACCTTTCAGCACCCTGCACTTTGACTTCTCTATTTCCCCAGATTATCCTTTGCCAGGTATCTGGATGGGGGATGTTGAATCCTCATAGTTTTTGGTGTTTGCATGGCCAGCTATTCATGAACTGCCATAAAAGTACCAAATGGAGCGTCTTGATCAAAATGTTCTCACATAGGCCCTGCCAATGAGTGTCAAATGTAGCTGTGTAATAACCAGACTGCACTCTTATCTCCCTGTGCTCTCCGGGTTCTTGCAAGTGACCTACTCACCCAAACAACAATGAGAAGTGAGGAGATCTTGACACATTTGCAGAATGTCAAGCATAACTCCATTCAGGGATCTTTTCCCACTTTTGACTAATTGCTGACCTGACATCTTTCTGATAGTAACCTTGTTTTGGCTGGTAATTCAGATATCTTTCAGTGTCAGAAATAATAAGTGCCACAGTGAGATGAACAGGCAGAGCTTAAGTTGAGCACAGATTAATGGGGTTTTAATATTCCTAATTTAATCACTCCTTTCTGTCTGAATGTGTGCAACATGATGTAGCAGCTAATTATGTTTTAAGCATGATGGGGATCTTTCCTAATCATTTTTATATTTAACATGGATGAAGTGTTAATGAGGGAATAAATCTTAAAACATAGCCAAGGACAGGGTCAGTTAAAAGTATGGCAGAATTTTTGCTTGAATTCCTATTTTCCATTCTGCAATGGCCACCAGTCCTTCTCAGGTCCAATGGTGAGATTTTCCAATCTTGTTCAAACAAATAAGCTGAACGTTGTATTCTAAACTTGTTCCAGGGCAGATGTCTAAATGCCAACTGGTTTCTCTCTCTTTTCCTCTAACAGATTCAAACCATATACTTGAGCAACAAGACAGATGTCTTTTCAAACATTTTTCACATCAAGGTGCTTAGAAATAGTTATGAGGCAGAAGCTAACTTCAGGAGCCTATTGCATGATTAAAAATTCTGTTGGCTGCTTCAGGAATCCTATTGTGTTGGGAAGAGGAAAAAAAAAACAATCGGTAAAATCCTGTATGTATAAGGCTGAAGCTCATTTCCTGGAGAGAAAAGGGCTTTGCTTTATTGAACCATCAGATTTGATCTGATAAATGGATTTTTAAGCATCAGGTCTGCCTAGGTTCTGGGTCAAGAGAGGGATGTGCATGAATTAAAATATTAGCATTTATCTAAATGCCCTTTTTTTCCTATGTATGTGAAATACTCCACATTCTCATTATCCTAATAGCAACTTGGTACAGCTGTCCAGATGGTAGGAAGCTAAGACTGAAAAACAATCAGCAAAGAATACTCTACCAGAGGAAGTTAACTTAAGAGCAGGTTTGCACTAAGAACTTCCTAATTGCATAGTTGCAATTTTATAGCTGCTGTGAGATGGGTTTTCTGGGAGCAAATAGGTTATCAATGTGATAAACGAACAAAGCTAGAAATCTCCAAACTCTATTAAGGTATTGGGAATAGATGGAGGGGAATAGGACAGTATGAGTTCTCTTTTCTTTCTGGCATCATTGCAGATCTCTTTTAGCAGTAACTATCAATATTTGTGTTCATGCTCTTGTCCAGAGTTAACATCAACCATGTTCAGATATGGATGCCATGTCAAAAGGCAGTTTGCAAATCTAGTTCTGATTAGGGCTGGTGTCAATATAATTCTGCTATCAATATAATTAATATAATTATATTATATAATTCTGGTGTCAATATAATTCTAACACTTACTAGAGGATAGATGGAGGAAACTGAAGTTGTGTGTGTCGAGTGTGTGAGAGAGACAGTGTAGTTTATTCCCAGGATCCTGATTATAGTTGAGAGAATATAAGTAATATTTCTTTACTGAATCTCATTCATTATTCTATTCCAACTATCAGTAATGCAAAATAAAACCTGATATTTTGGGTTTCAAATAGTTCCCATTAAAGTATGTTTCAAGTTCTGCAAAGTCAGCAATCTGTGTGTAAAAATAACCACCTGATAAACCTCTGATAAATTCAATTTGATAGCAAATCTGCTCTGCAAAGACAAGGAAGTCTCATGAATATGGATACAGTGTTCATTTCAGAACAACACAAATAAGCCCCAAATGTAGTTGTAACATCTGATTATTAGCCGCTTACATAATTAAAGATAGGGAAACACAAGCAAAGCAGTTGTAATATCTGATCTTTAACTTAATATTTGTGTGATAATGAAGAATATCGGAAGACAGATTTACTAAGCATGTACATTTACTTCCCAAATAAAATGTATTGCCTAGTCTTCCCCATTTATTCTATAGAGCATTGCACACATTTGTCTTTCAAAAGTTTTTTCATTGAAGGTATTTATTTTATTATATCCCTCTATTTTCAAAGAGAACCTTAATGCACAAGTATTAATTATCAAATTGCTTTTGACACTGCCTATCTCCTCTGGCCTAATTATGTCTCTCCTCCAAAGGTTACTTCTTTATGTTGTTCTCTTTTTAGTTCCCTCTTTGATTCTTCTGGAATATGGCTCTGTGCATCAGTTCATAATATAAGACAAATCACATTATAGATGAAATTGAGGTTGGCTCTGTTCTAGCACAAAATTAAGCTGGAAAGGGAGGGCAAGGGAGGAAGTATTGGTATAAGTGTGTTTCCCATCAGTCCCATGACTTAACACAAGCTTTATAGATATTTATCTGGAATTGGGTCTGAGAAATAAGGCAGAGTAGACTGAGGCAGTCTCAGAAGCGGGATTGTAGATTACTTTGAGAGCAATCTCCTTGTTGCAACATCATCTTCATGGGCAATGCATTTGAAAAGTTGTTGGCCATCAACATCTTCATTCTTGGAGGGTCCAGATTATCTAGATCTATTTCAGTTGGGATTTAGGACTGGTTGGAAAATAGAAACTTCATTGGTGACCCACATTTCCATTCACATTTGGTACTTAATGAACACAGTTCCAAAGAAAAGATGGAATACAGCTCTATCAATCCTCTAGGTCAGGCATGTCAAACTGCCAGCCCATGGGCCAGATGCGTCATGCCGAAACCACGCCCACCCCATCGCCAGCAATGGGGAAAAAGTCATGATACATCACGTGATGTCAAGTGACGTCATGAGTTTGACATGCCTGCTCTAGGTCAATGTTTCTCAACCACAACAATTGTAAGATATTTGGATTTCATGCTGGGTGGGAAATTCTGGAAGTTGAAGTTGACATGTCTTAAAATTGCTGAAGTTCAGAAACATTACTTTTGGATATCTTTTTTTTAATAAATATTTTTATTGAGTTTTATAAAGGTAATAAGGGGATAGGGTCAAAAAGGGTAAGACAACGGGAAACATACAAAAAGGTTAGACCAGGGAAAAGGGATAACACAAAAGTTATCCCACAAAATAACATCGCTTCAGCAAGTCTACCAGTCTGGGTTTACATATTAAATCTTAATAATTACTCTATTATTAAACAACTTTCCATATAATCACGTAAATAACAAATTAGTCAATAAATCTCATTCATTTCACTACTTAATAATGCTTAGTATTAATTAATTATAATCACTTTAAAATAATAATATACTACATATTAATTATAGTTTACCATATTATTTAAGATCACAAATATACAAAGAGGAAGAAGAAGAAGAAGAAATAAGAACAAGTTCATACAAATGAACTCAAAATGAACTAAGGCTTGAGACCAAAGTCAAAAATAACAAAACAAGCTTCTTTCAACATGTAAAAAACAAGAAAAAAGTGAAGGAAATGATTGGTCCATTAGTGGGTGGAAGTGGCAAGAAGGTGATAAGCAACAGGGAGAAAGCAGAACTATTTAACTCATTTTTTGCATCTGTCTTTACACAAAGGAAAAAACAGACCAACCTATCAAAAATAGTGCCATAAAAAACAAAATAGAAACACAAGTTAAGATAGGCAAGAAAATGGTAAGTGAGCACCTGTCCAGCCTGGATGAGTTCAAATCACCAGGACCAGATGGATTACACCCAAGGTTCTCAAGGAAATGGCAGATGTGATCTCAGAACCACTGAACTATATTTTTCAAAGATCTTGGAGCACTGGGGAACTACCAGAGGACTGGAAAAGAGCTGATGTAGTTCCCATCTTCAAAAAAGGAAAAAAAATGGATCCAGGAAATTACAGACCTATCAGCCTGACCTCAATACCTGGGAAGATCCTGAAAAAGATAATCAAACAACGAATCAACAAACACCTAGAGGCAAACAAAGTCATTACTAAAAGCCAACATGGGTTTGTCAAAAATAGATCATGCCAGACAAATCTTATTGCATTCTTTGAACAAGTGACAAAATTAGTGGATCAGAGGAATGCTGTGGACATAATTTACTTGGACTTCAGTAAGGCATTTGATAAAGTAGATCACAACCTACTACTTGACAAGATAGAAAAATGTGGGGTAGACAGAACCACCACCAGATGGATCCGTAGCTGGCTGACCGGCCGTACTCAGCGAGTGGTCATCAATGGAACTGCATCTATATGGAGGGAAGTGTGTAGTGGGGTGCCCCAGGGCTCTGTTCTGGCCCAGTACTCTTCAACATCTTCATCAACGATTTGGATGAAGGGATAGATGGGGAACTCATCAAATTTGCAGATGACACCAAGCTGGCAGGAATAGCCAACACTCCAGAAGACAGGCTTCAGATACAGAAGGATCTGGACAGACTTGAACACTGGGCACTAACTAACAAAATGAAATTCAATGGTGAAAAAAAGCAAGGTTCTACATTTAGGCAAGAAAAACCAAATGCACAAGTACAGCATAGGTGGCACCATGCTCAATAGTAGTAAATGTGAGAGGGACCTTGGAGTCCTAGTAGACAATCACCTAAATATGAGCCAGCAGTGTGCTGCAGCTGCCAAAAAGGCCAACACAGTGCTAGGCTGCATTAACAGAGGTATAGAATCAAGATCACGTGAAGTATTAATACCACTCTTCAATGCCTTGGTAAGGCCACACTTGGAATACTGCATCCAGTTTTGGTCACCACGATGTAAAAAAGATGTTGAGACTCTAGAAAGAGTACAGAGAAGAGCAAACAAAGATGATTAGGGGACTGGAGGCTAAAACATATAAGGAACGGTTGCTAGAATTGGGTATGTCTATTTTAACGAAGAGAAGGACAAGGGGGGACATGATAGCAGTATTCCAATATCTCAGGGGCTGCCATAAAGAAGAGGGAATTAAGCTATTTTCAAAAGCACCTGAAGGCAGAACAAGAAGCAACGGGTGGAAACTAATCAAGGAGAGAAGCAACCTAGAACTAAGGAGAAACTTCCTGACAGTGAGAACAATTAATCAGTGGAACAGCCTGCCTCCAGAAGCAGTAAATGGTCCAACACTGGAAGTTTTTAAGAAGAGACTGGACAGCCATTTGTCCGAAATGGTGTAGGGTTTCCTGCCTGAGCAGGGGATTGGACTAGATGACCTCCAAGGTCCCTTCCAACTTTATTACTATTACTATCATGGAATATAAATACAAATTATCAATTATTTTTTTAAATTTCATAACTTTTTCTCACTCTAGCGTGTTTCTAACCAATAATAAAATTTTCCCCATGTTTTAAAGTAAATTGTATCTTCTTTCTCTTTCATTTCTAAAGTCTGTCTATCCATTTCTGCACATTCAAGTATTTTTGTTATTATAGCCTGGTCCGATGGTAAATTTTCATTTTTACTTTTGGATATCTTGATGGCTTTTTATATCTTTGTCTATGATATCTTCCTGATTCAATCACCTGGTGCTGGAATAACATTATTATTCTTCAGTAGTTCTTGTTTCTATCTCTATGGCTAGCTGGAAAAGATGGCTTTGCTACTCAGTCTTGTGGATGCTGGGTTGAAGGCTTCCACAGAGGTCCATTCTGTCCTCCTTGCTGATTTATAATTATATGAAATCACTGAATGTCTGCAGTTGGTGTCATCAGTACTCTGATATTTGTTTCATCTTGATGTCAAAATCAGCTGAGGCACTCCAAATTTTCACAGACAGAAAGTAAAATGGATTGAATCTCAACATGGCAGTGACCCTATGGATTAGCAAATTGTGGGCCAAGTAATTAGATAAATCTTCAGATTTGGATGGGGTTGTACTCTTGAAAAAGCACCTGTGTATTTTGCTTTGATTTACTCTCCGAATCATCTGAATCAATGACATTTGAATGCAACCTTTCTTAGACTAGTGTGGCTTGGTAATAGATACCTATGCTCCAGTAAACTCTATTTTGAATGAAGTTGGTGAGGCAACAACTGGTGTTCCTATTTCAAATACCTTGGTACATTTTAAGGCCATCAAGATATCAGTCTAGTATACGTTAATTTGCAATGGCAGAAGTAAAAAGGCTAGAATTAAACCCATGAACATACGCATAAGGCAGAGGTCCCCAACCTTTTGGGCAGCAGGGACTGGTGCCATGGAGAAAGGTTTTCTGTGGACTAGAGAGGGTATCATTTTGAATACTGCCTGCATCCCGAGGATGAAGCTTTGCTTGTTTGTGTGGCCCACTTGCTGGCATGCTGCGGACCGGTGCCAATCCACGGACCGGGGGTTGGGGACCCCTGACATAAGGATTTTAGTTTCTATATAGTGGAGTGGACAAGTGTAGCTGTCAAGATTCACACAGACATGGCTGTAGTGCTTTTCAGACATTGATCGACTTATTTAGCAGAAGGCTCATAGATGTGATTTAACCAGATTAGTCCCTGTTACAGACAAAATGTTGCTATACAGACACAGAAGATTTACTCACTGTGGTGCACATGAATCAAAGCTGTTATAAAGGCTGCTGGGTTTAAATGCCAGGTTTTTTCCTTCCAACTTTCCATACCAACACCTTCTTTACCATTCTTTGGATGTTTTGGGAGGCATCTTACCTAACTGACTTACAGTTTCCTTCTGCTGTGGGAAATATTGGTTCCTGCCTCATCAGAGTCATTCACAAAGCTAGACATTGTCAGTGCTGGCTGCCTTGTGACTCCTTATGGGAGTTTTTGGAATTCGCTGCACTTCCCGGATCCAATTAACAATGAGTATTGAAGTACTAGTGTACTTTTCAAAGAACATATCACATCAGTCCAAATGTAGAGGTGGATTGAAAGTTCTAGTAATGATGTTTTATACCCTAATATTTGAGAGAACTCCTCTCTCAATACATACTGTACTTTCCCCAACTTCCCACTGCTGGGAGAGGCATGTTATGAGAGAATGCAGGAAAAGGACCTATTTGTTGTGTATCTTCATTTAGAATGCCTGGAGTGGTGGTGGGGGGAGACATTGGGTGTATTCTGGTACCAACAGAGTCCAGGCTAATGCCAACATGATCTGCCTTTTCGTGCCAGATAAAGACCTGTTTCTTTCCTCTTTAAAAAGCCTGACTATGCCTTTTATCCTTTAAGTGCCTCTGCATTAATGAAACTTGTTTATTATTGTGTTTTTAAAATGTTTCTTTTAATTAATTTGTTATCTACTTTAATTACTACTATTGTGACATTTTGTTCTTATTATTAACCTGCCATGAGATTCTCTTGATATGGTGCAGACTATAAATACTTAAAATAATAATTCTCTTTTCTCTGTGTTCTTCCTTTGTCCTTCTTTCTCCTGTTAGAGCTAAAGGCATAGGCAGCTATATGATATAATAGGACTAGAAGTAACAATATTTTATAATTAGACAAATTTAAATTTGCTAGGCTGTATCCTTGATGTAGGGAACTTAATTACAAATGATAGCTCAGTCTCCATTCTGGGTAACTGAGAAGGTGTGAACCCATCAGATGTGTTGATTTTTAATTATTTTCCTAATACAGATATTCATCTTGCAATGGCTGCCAGTGATTCCTTTCTAAAGAGACATATAGATGATCATGTTTGCTGAAGTATATATACTCTCTGATTTCAATGCCCTTAGGGTTTCCTTTATCTTTCCCATAACCTGCTGGCAATCTCTTGGAGATCCCTAAGGTTTGGATTCAGTCCTTGTGATGACTCCCCAGGACGCTTCCCCAGATACCTCTCCAGATATCAGCTTGGAGGAGGATGAACCAATTCTGGGCACCTTAGGAGGGAAGCTGGTCAATGGCTCCAAGCAGCCATCTGAGAGTGATTTGGCTGAAGTACAGCTGTAACAGGACAGCCCTGAGGCTTCAGGGGGGGAAGCATGCAGCTGCAGCCCGTCAGTGATGAGGAAGAGCAACTGCCTTCTGCATCTGATCCAAGAACACATAGGGCATAAAAAAGGCAGAAGCAGTAAAGGTCAGCCTGATTACTCATGAGGAGGCAGCCTCGTCTCTCTTGATGGGCTGCACCAGAAGCTGGCTATTTAGCACACCAGACAGATGGAGCCGATGCTGCAAATGTGTTTTCTTGCTGTGGGTTTTTTTTCTTGAACTTTGGATTGTGTCTCTTCTGCTGTTGTCTTTGCCTTGCCTTTGCTTTGGAACTTGCTTTTGCCTAGTGGAGTGGACTTGCCTTTGTCTTGAGGACTAGTGTTGGCTTCATTTGAGTAGCCTGTGGAACTCATTGGGGTTGAGCTGGTGCCGGCACAGGGAATTGCTGAGGAATACCAATTCAGGCTCGGAAACCTTAATAAAGACTCCTTACGCCCATGGTGTGTATGTGTGTGCTTGAGCAGGACAGCACAGTCCTCCTTGATATTTATAGCCACTCTGAAGTAGTCAAACACAAAAGCAAATGCGATCCAGTCCAAAACAAAACTAAATGCATTATAAAACATTGTTTAGAAATTGATTAAAACAAAGCAAAACAATAAAAATAAAATAAAAGTAAAAACATAAACAAATTGCCAAATCCTTTAGATCAGGGGTGTCAAACTGCCGGCCCGCAGGCTGGACGCATCAGCAGGAAACCGCGCCCAACCCATTCCCAGCAATGGGGAAAAAGCTCTGATATGTCGTGTGATGTCATTTGACATCATGAGCTTGACAAGTCTGCTTTAGACTGAATTATTAATCATTTAAAGTTGTGAGGTAAGTGGATGACAGTAGAAAAACACAGGTTCAGCATAATCTGTTCCAGAGCAAGCCAGGGTTGTGTCTGTGTCTGCAGGTTGTCCATTCCATCAATCAATTTTCAGAAAACTTAATAATGAACTTCACAAGATTTGGAGAAGGGTTGGTTTGCTTAAATATCAAACATGGGTGCAATTTAACTTAATTTATATTCTCACTTAATCAGTGGTGGGATTCAAATATGTGAACAACCAGTTCTCTATGTGGATGCCACTTCTGGAAGTTCATTCCAGACCTGGGCAACAAAAAATTAGCTACCAGTTCTGCCGAAAGGGTGCGAACTGGCTGAATCCCACCACTGCTCTTAATTCAATAATATCTCTCCTCCCCCCAAAAAATAAAATATACAGAAGAAGCACTTCATTAAGATCTATTGTGGTAGGTAATTCCATTCATTTAAATATCTGACAGATGTTTGAAATAGAATTTGGTAACTTGATGTGAACTTGCAATTTAAAATACACACACTGGACATTCTAACAACTGAACTGAAATCTTCAGTTCTCACACAGATTGAAGTTCTTTGGTGACTATAGCTTGTTTGATGACTATGGGGAAACAGGCAAAAATACAGAGATGAGCCAAAGAAACAAAAAACAAAGAAAGAAACCGTGCTGTGAGTTGGTACTAAAACCCTGCTCAGATCTACTCAAGGGCTGTTAACCATGTTTCCAGTTCTGCAAAAGCTTTCCCTTTCCCTACTACTGGATGTGATTGGTTCACAGCTTGGCTTGTTAGAGCAGGGGTCCCCAACCTTGGCAGCTTTAAGACCTATGGACTTCAACTCCCAGAATTCCCCAGCCAGCATGGCTGGCTGGGGAATTCTGGGAGTTGAAGTCCACAAGTTGACAAGTAAAGTTGCCAAGGTTGGGGCCCCCTGTGTTAGAGAAAGTCCAAGTAAATTAACATTCTTTATTAGACCCTCACTTGAGAAAATGAAATGGGAAAAAAAGGCTCATGAAAACTCTGACGGAAAAGTTCTTCCACAGAACACACGCAGTCATAGGGCTTGGCCAAATATAACCAGCTCCCAATGAGAGCATTTCAGGTAAGGCAGGAGAAGGCTGCAGGGTTCAGCTGTGCAAGCTGAAAATAATTAGACCCTGTTTGTCTTTATCTCAGACCTGTGAAAATGGAAGTGAGGGATGAACACCAATTTATTGGGCAGGCGGGAAGGGCAGGAATGCTGCTGTTGTTAAATGTAAAGGGCAGAGCTTTGCTGGGTTCCCACACCAACTCTCTTCCTGTTCTTTCTTCTCTATAACTGCAACAGCAAAGCCCGGAATAAGGATTGAGAATTTAAAAAAAAAAAAAATGAAACCTGAAATAGTTCTGAGACTGCTTTTCCTAATCATTGGATTTGTTAAAATCAATGTCAGAATCTTCCACATTAGTTTTTTTCCCTGTTGACTGATATTTCTCAATGGCTGTAAAATCTAAAGATGCTTTGTTTTCAAGAGGAAAATGGCATCATCATTTTATATCTAACATTTATTAGTCCCATATAGGAAATAGTATGGCATATATATAATAAGAGAAAAATAACGTCTCTTCCTTCCAATCTTATCTGTCTTCCTATCTATCTATCTATCTATCTATCTATCTATCTATCTATCTATCATCTATCTATCATCTTGTTGACTAAATAATTTTAGCTACTCCTCATAACTATCATTACATGTTTACTTAAGCAAAGATAAATGAACCTTCTGTTTGAACAGGAAAGGTATATGAGTTTTTCAATTATACAATGGCCTTTCTTCTTGCTGTTCTCAACCCATGTGGAACTACACATACAACCTGCACATCTATTCCCCATACATTATTATGCATATACTGTAAGCAAACCATTCCTTTTTGTTTTCTTTCCTTCATGTTCCTGGCATGTTTATTTAATTAGGTGTTCAGTGCTCCTCTTCTTCTTCCTCCTCCTCCTTCAGAAGGTCACTTACTTTATGCCAGGGGTCCCCAACCCCCAGGCCGCAGCCCATTCAGAACTGGGCTGCCCAAGTGGTGGGCACAAGCATGTGTGCAGCTCCATTTGCACGAGTGGTGGGCTCTCATATGGTCAGCTCCATTTGTGCAAGCAGTACGCACACATGCCATTTGCACAAATGTTGCAGCTGCTCATGCGGGCACCTGCCACTCACATGGAACCATCTCATCTTTCCCCCCCCCCCACTGGTCCACCATGTTGGAAAAGTTGGGGCCACTGCTTTATGCCATCTTGAAGCTCCTCAGGATTGGTTCTCACCAATCACAGTGGTTTTTATGATAGGTAGAAGGAGTAGCCAGCCAAAACTGGACACAACCCTTGGCATGGAAAGGAAAGGAAACATGACATGACTGTTAACCAGTCAGTGCAGTGGAAAACAGCTCAAAAATGATATAACATCTTCAAAAAACAAAAGGCAAAATAAAACTAATTTCCTTGAGCACTGTTTGCATAAGAAGACTGTCTAAATCAGGGGTGTCAAACTCACAATGTCCCGTGATATGTTGCAATGTATTGTGACTTTTTTGCCATTGCTGGCAATGGGGTGGGCGCGGTTTTGCTATGATGCATCCAGCCTGTGGGCTGGCAGTTTGACACCCCTGGTCTAAATGATATGTTTATAATGAACTTGACAAATGAGATAGTATTATGAGTCAGCAAAATTTACATTATTGTAAACATGACTCATATAGCTCTGTAAAGCTATCTGTCTCAGCTTTATGATTTTCAGATCATAAATTATCTCCCATAATTTCTAGACAACATAACCATTGGCCATGCTCAGTGGAGGTGATGGATTAATATTGTACTGCCATAGCTCTAGAAGGCATCAGATTAAGGAAGGCTGCTTTAAAAAGATGTCTGCCCTGTTTGTATAAAATAGTTTTCCACAATGAAGCCCTCCTGAGACCATGTACTTCAGTTCCCACAACTCACCAGACCAGACAGTGATTGACTTTACCGAAATTCAACCCATCCTGAGGAACCAAGTTGGGCAAAGTATTTTCTTTCCATGTCACCCAGAGATTCTCTAAATAAAAACTAAGGAACAGAAGAACTACTTGCTTGAGAACTATTCATCAAACCCAGTGTCTTAAGATAGGGATTGGAGCTAACTTTAGGAAAAAGTTGGTGAGTGTGTTTGTGTGTGTATGTGGAAACGCCACTCAAAGTGTACAAAAGACAGTAACAAAGGTTTAAAACTGGCACATACAAAAAGAACAAAAAGTAGCTACTGTAATACAAAGAAGAACACTTTAATATTGTAAGACTGGAATATCCAGGGACATATTACTTCTTTTTCATGACCAGAAGGATTCTATTACTGCTGGAGTGACACCGATGCCTTTTTCTCCTGTTTAGTTTAACTGAACATTAAAAATCACAAAATGATTGCCCTGTTTTGATACTTAAAGTGATTGAGTCTCACTCACCAAACAAAATGGAAAATGATTAGCTATTTTATCATCCTCAAATCCTCCTCCCCATTATTAATACCACAGGCATATCAACACTGTTGTAAGAATCACCCTTGAATGTAACAAAAGGTGTGTTCATGACATCTATTTGATTGCATTTTGTGTGTAGTTAGTGTTATGTCCTGAGCCTGTGGAAGCAGGCTCGGGGCATTGCAATGGTCCTGGGCAGGTGCAAGCTGCCCGGGACCAGACTGGCTGTCGCCAGCATGTGCGCGCATGCGTGGGTGCTGGCGCGCCAAATGTTGCCGATTGGCCCGGGAATGGCCTATAAAAGAGGCCGGGAGATTTGGGCATTGTCAGCATCTTGTAACCAGTATGCTGAACAGAAATAAAGAAGTTCCTGAGAACTACAACTGCTTCTCGTGTCATTGCCATTTCGCGAAGGACGCAACACTGGCGACGAGGATGGGATTGCCTTACATCGACCGAAGACAGGTGTAAACTTACCCGAGAGAGTCCTGAGCGGTAGGAACGGCGTTGACTCGGCAGCTGCCTGCCAATCCAGCGAGCATCGGGGGTAGGCTGGCTGATAGACCCTTCCTTTTCTACAAAAATGGCAAAAATAGGAAGACTTTCAGAATTCGACGTCTCGCATCCGGAAAGATGGGAGTCTTACGTAGCCAGGGTGGAAAACTATCTTAAAGTCAACCAAGTAAGAGAAGATAGTTTGAAGGCCGCCACCCTGCTGTGCGTTTGCGGTCAAGACGCATTCGAAATCGCTGAAAACATAGCAGCACCCGTACCTCTAGAATCTGTTAACTACACAGATCTCAAAAAATTACTCAAGGAACACTTCCAGCCCAAGCTGTCCGTCATCGCTTGGTGCCACACCTTCGAACAGAGGGATCAGCGACCCGGAGCATCAGCCAAAGAATACATTGCTGCGCTGAGAAAAGCCGCTAAACACTGCGAGTTCAAGGACCTAGAAGAACGGCTGAGAGACAGATTTGTATGTGGACTGAGGCAGAGAGAATTACAGCAGAGACTTTTTGCTAAAGAAGACTTATCATTCCAAGATGCCTTGAGAGAGGTTACTGCAAAAGAGGCAGCGGGCGGCGCCATCAAGAACATGAGGCCGATCAGAAGCACTCCAGAGGCTGCGTCCGTGCACCAGGAAGGAGCCCAAAGGAACCCAGAGGAGGATCCTGACGATGAAGTAGACCGTCTCTACCCCACGAAAGAAGGAAAACAGAAAGGAAGCTCTTCAGCTCTCCCCAAGTGCCTTGGTTGTGGAGGTCGCCACAAGAGGACCGACTGTAGATTCCACTCCGCTATCTGTAAAGCATGTGGAAAGCAGGGACACATTGCAGCTGTGTGTCTGGGCCGTCAGAAGGTACAACCTTAGGAAGAATTGCGCCTAAAAGGTACCAGGGTTCCCAGCCAAAACAGGGTGGGGTTCTGTGCTTCGCGAAGAAGCATTTACAAGACAGGCACACATAAGCCCATCAAGAAAAAGCTGTCACTTAAAGTGAAGCTACAAGGGGTTCCATTGGCTATGGAACTGGATATGGGGTCTGCACTCTCGATCATTTCCATGCACACATTTAGGAAGATTTGTTCTGGCAGCGGATTTCAGGCCAAGCTAAGGCCTTACGACATTGTGTTAACGGACTTTCAAAACTCCAGAGTGTGTGTTAAGGGGGAGGCCACCCTTAACGTACAGTATAAGGATTTCGAAGGTCCACTAGATGTAGTAGTAGTAAGGGGGGAATGAACGAGTCTCATAGGACTCGATTGGTTTGAGGCCTTGGGAATACACGTCACAGGGCTCAATAGTTTGCAAACACTTGACCTACAAGAAGTCTGCAAAGAATTTGCAGATGTTTTCAGCCCCCAGCTGGGCACGTACAAAGGACCCCCTGTGTCACTGAAGTTAGACCCCACTGTCACCCATATTAGAATCAAAGCAAGAAGGGTTCCTTTTGCTTTAAAGGGTAAAATTGACACTGAATTAGACAAATTGATTCAGCAAGGAGTCTTAGAACCTGTCGACTCCAGTCCTTGGAAGACCCCCATTGTCACGCCTCTTAAGGCAAATGGGGACATTCACATCTGTGCAGATTACAAATGCACTCTAAATAAGGCATTGCAGCAACATGCCTATCCTGTCCCTGTGGTCAGTCATATCCTGGCCTCCCTCAAGGGGGGATGCGTTTTGCAAAGCTTGACCTAGCTCAGGCGTATCAACAGCTGCCTGTTGATGATGCTGCTGCTGTAGCTCAGACCATTGTGACCCATAGGGGGACATTCAAGGTAAAGAGGTTACAATTTGGAGTAAATGTCGCTCCTGGAATTTTCCAAAGCGTAATGGAAAACATACTACGGGGTATACCAGGGGTTTGCCCCTATTTTGATGATGTCTTAATTGCAGGGGACTCTACACACAACTTAGCTGAGAGACTAAGGGCTGTTCTGCTGAGGTTCAGGAAAACGGGCCTCAAACTTAAGAAGGACAAATGTAAAATTGGGGTGCCTTCTACAGGTTTTCTGGGATTCAAAATCGATGCTACCGGTATTCACCCTGCTGAATCCAAACTGGAAGCCATTATGCATGCCCCTAGGCCAAAGTCCAAGGCCGAACTACAGGCTTTTCTGGGCCTTCTGAATTTCTATAACGCCTTCCTCCCAAACAAGGCTAGTGTAGCCGAGCCTCTTCACAGGCTTCTGGACAAAGAGGCAGTGTGGCAGTGGTCACAAAAACACGAAGCAAGTTTCAATGAGGTCAAGGCCTTACTCACTTCTAACAGTGTGCTTGCACATTTCAATGAATCCCTTCCTGTGTGGATCGCTTGTGATGCTTCTCCTTATGGGGTGGGAGCCATACTAAGCCACCTCAGATCAGATGGAACTCAGGTTCCTGTTGCATATTACTCCAGAACCTTGTCTTCTGCTGAGCGAAATTATGCTCAAATAGACAGGGAGGCTTTAGCTGTTGTTGCGGGAATCAAAAAATTCCATGATTTTTTATACGGCAGGCATTTCACGGTCTTCACTGACCATAAGCCTTTGTTGGGACTGTTTACCACACATAAACAAACTCCCCAGATCATCTCCCCCAGAATGCTGAGATGGTCTATCTTTCTGTCTGCCTATGATTTCTCCTTACTTCACAAACCTGGGAAGGAAACGGGCCATGCTGATGGCCTCAGTAGATTACCCCTGCCGGTAATAGAAGCTGACCCTGCACCAACAATCAATATCCTCTCCATTCAGGCCTTGCCTGAGTCTCCTTTAGATGCCAGGGATGTGGCCGCTGAATCAGCCACAGATCTCACACTTTCACGTGTCCTTTCTTGGGTTTTATCTGGATGGCCAGAGAGCTGTCCTGGCACTGAGTTTCAGAGTTTCTGGTCCAAAAGGAACGAATTGTCCACCTTCCAGGGTTGTCTGCTTTGGGGAAGCAGAGTTGTCATTCCTACCTCAATGGAAGGAAGGAAGAAGGAAGAAGGAAGGGACAAGGGGGAGAGGGAGGAAAGGAGGGACAAAGAGGAAGGTGAAGGAAAGGAAGGAGGGGAGGAAGGAAGAAAGGAAGGGACAATGGGAGAGGGAGGGAAGGAGGAAGAGACCAAGAGGGAGGGAAGGAAAGGAAGTTCCAGCCAGGAGAGGCTTGCCAGCCCGGCTGCCAAGAAACAGAAGAGCGCAAAGCCAAGGAGAAGAAAGTGGCGGTTTCCTCCCAAAGGGGGCTCATTTTCTCCACCCCTTCCCTGGGTTTGTGAGGAATTTCTCATCACCAACACTGACAGGTGCTGCTTCGAGCCCGCTGCATGCTTTCTCGCCCCCTTTGCTTTTCCCTTGGGAAGCTGATCGTGCTCTGAAGCTTAGAAGAGAAGGAAGAGTCCCTTCCTCCTTCCCTCCCTCTTGCATCAGCTGGTGCAAGTTCGGGGGTCGCCAGCTGTCAGGTGCAGGAGTTGGGTGCTGCGGGGCCTCCCCTTCGCTGACCTGTGTGCACGAGAAGAACTCAATCCGGTTGCTGCACAATGAGTCTCTAGGGAGGGCGGGGCCTTGCTCTGCGCCTGCGTTCTTCATGTGCCCCCTGCAGGGCACATTTGGTAGAATTTGTGCAGATGCCACCAAGCAGCATATTTTCCACAAACAAGTGAGGTGGAGCGGAGGGGGGGGAGGAGAGAAGGGGGTTGACAAGCCCTGCCTAAGACCATCAGAAATATGTTTTTTTCCGATGGACTTAGGCAACCCCTGTGAAAGGCTCATGCGACCCCCAAAAGGGTCGCGACCCACAGGTTGAGAACTGCTGCCCTAGACATTCAAACTGGACAAATGCAGTGCCATCTGCATGCAAGTACATAAAATTGAACTAGTTGAGACATGCCCATTAATTTAATATTCAGATCTGGAAGAACAGATCTGAATATTTATGAATCTTTATTAGCTGTCCATTTGTTCCCAAAATCAATTTAGAGCTAGGATCAAATTTCTACCAAATTTCTACCAATCTACCATTGCCTGCCCAAACCTCCTTGATTTTTAAGAGAAGCTTCAAAAAGTTTAGTTCTCCCATTCCAGAAGATCAACGTCAATATCGACCCTTAAAGGAAGGCCAGGTCAGACAGAAGACACCCCAAGAACAACTGGAACTCTGTTGTTTTAGGGTATAACAGCAGTGTCTGAATTATTGGATAATTTGAGAGAATTTGGATCTAATGACCTTCAAATTCCAAGTAATCCTACAATACTATGACATCCTAATTACAAATTTACACCTAAATTTAGAAGCTGCCCATATCCTTCTCAGAGTGACTCTGGGTGGTATACGAGTAAAATATAAAAACATAACAGCTTTTAATTGATCTTTGTTGCTTTTCAAGCTCTGATGGATTCACTTAATGTCCAGGGTACAGCTGGAGTTTTGTGGACCATCCGCAGTCCTTCACTCCCAAATAAAAAGATTTTCCTGTTTTTAAATCAGTTGGGTCTAGATTTCTAGAAGATGTAATCCTGTCTAAGACGGAGAAAAAACATATGCTCAAATGGTGAATCCTTCAGCTTTGGCAAATAGGTCTCTTGCTCTGTGAAAGCCCGTTGCCATGGCTACCACAGGGTGCAAAGAGTTCCTCATCAAAGTACTTTCTTTTGCTGCCAGCATCACTCCTGAGCACTCAGTCAAGATTGCAGGCAAGGGGCATGCTTGGGACGGCTTCTTGGCAGGAGCACAGGGGCAGCATCAAATAATAGTATCCAAATAGCTTTGTAATTTGAACTGGAGGTGGGTGAAGGAGAGGGGAATAGGGGAAAAATACATATGGAAAAGTGAACCCGCCAGGATCTTGATAGAGCTGTCAAATGCAAAGGTGCTATTTTCTACTTGAGAACAATGGAAACAGGGAGGGTGGCGAAACTGTATATGTAGGATAGGAATTTAAGTAAAAAAAGAAAAGCTGGATTTGGTACCTGTCTCTTTCTTTCTTTCTTTTTTTCTTTCTTTCTTTCTTTCCTTCCTTCCTTCCTTCCTTCCTTCCTTCCTTCCTTCCTTCCTTCCTTCCTTCCTTCCTTCCTTCTTTCTTTCTTTCTTTCCTTTCCTTTTCTTTCCTTTCCTTTTCTTTTCTTTTCTTGCTGCCCTTCTGGGTGAATCAATCTTCTGATGAAGCAAGTCAATTTCCCTGTTTCTTCACCCCTAAAATGGGAATAATGGCCTTTTCCCCAGGTGTGCCAAGCACTTTGCAATTTATCAGCTAAAACTGCCATATATGTTATAGGTGTTATTATTAGTTGCATTTGCTGTGGAAAGTGGCTGTATGCTGGAAGGGATGGCTAGATTATGTGTGAGACACACCAATTTGCAAATGGGATAAAGCCTTTTTTATTCATATTAAAATAATAAATACCTTTTACTCATATTAAAATAGAGTTATAATTACTTGGGGAATTAATGCTCAGTCAAATTTACAAATTTAAATCCACTTACAGAAATAATTGTTTATTCTAGTTTCTTAGTTGTTTCACCCCTTTACCACTCTACACACCCACACAAACCTACTGGAAAAATAACAAGACTATTTACTATGCTATCATTCTGAGGGTGACATGGGTGGGAGGAAAAGGATTTGCAAATCTCTCTTACTGTGAGATCATGGATTCCAGATCAGTGAGGGGGAGATCTGTGAAACTCACTTCCATAGTGTATTGGAAGTGATAAAAGTGTAGTTCTCACATCTTTCATTTTCTACTGCTGTGTGTTTTATACCTGTTATCTAAAATTTCAACCGTTGGCAGGTTCATTTGCGCAAGGACTCAATCATAGTCTTTTTTTTAAAAAAAGGAAAATCACCATTGAATTTTGCCCCAGAAGACATCTCTGAAACTTAATTATCACAATTCAATAAATTTTCTATATTTCCATTTTGGAACTGGATCCAAAGGTGCAGAAGAGATGTAGATCCTATGGAGGCTTTTTGGAAAGGAAATGGAGAAGATTATTTTCTCACTTCACCTTGCAGTTACGGTCACCTCCCAGGCTGTTCCAAAAGGTTGCCCCATCTTCTGGAACAAATTTTTGGCAGGAGTAAGGACACAAAAGAGCTGGCACCTAGGAGTTTGCCACCCAGGAGTATGGAATCTCTATGTCGACTTGTGAAGTGAACCTGGCTGAAGCCATTGTTGTCATTCACAGCTGAGGCAGGAGTTGCTACATCTTGTAAGAAGGCAATGCTGGTGGCCAGGAATGATCTAGAAAATAGCGCCAGGCAGACAAGAGAAGAAGAAGAGGCCACTGCAGTCCTGCCGAACACAATAAAGGGAGGCGGGTGAAGGGAAGGCACCCGGCAATGTTTCCCTTCCCAGACCTGGCCAGATGAGAGGCCCTTGAGCAGCCATTCCCCCTTATAGCCAGTGCCACCAGCCAGTCACTGGGAAGTCAGCTGAGGGAGGCAAAGCAGATGTGAAGGGTGCAGTGGAGGGTGCAGGCAGAATAAGATAGTAATCTAACAGAGAAATATTTTCAGGAAAGAATAGAATAATTTATCAGCAGCTGAATCTTTTGTCATTTGTTAGCCAAAGTCACAAAGTTCCTACCAAATCTAGATGACCTGTACATGGCAGCATACATCTGGAATTTTCTGTATTTTTTTCCTGCCACCAAAGGGTTATCCAGATTTTTGTAGCCCAGATTTGGAAGCATTAACTCACAGTCTACTGTGCTACTTTTTGTGTGATTTCAGGTTCTAAGGCTGAAATATGTCATGGTTCCGACTAATGAAACACTTCAAAGAACTTCCAGGCTTTGTTTATCCTAAAAGCCTTTATTAACAGTGTAACAGATTGACAGCACATCATGGGTGGATGCCAGAATCTGAATTTCTCTTGCTTGCGTCTAACTTTTCTTGCTAAACCCCTCCCTTATTTTGCAGTCATAAGTCACATCTTCCAATTAGCCCAGAGGGCAAAGATTCACTTCCGTTCCTTTCCCCCGGCTTTCCTTATAAATCTCCTCCCTTTCTCTGTCATCTGAATTAACTCTAAAAATACCAGACAGTTCTGTATATCTTGTCAAAGCAATAATATCCTATATTAACAACGTTGACAAAATATTTGATCTCAAAGTGCTTTTTATTTCTTTATTCCAAATCCAAACTAGGAATAATAGGGCCCAATTTTGCAACATTTCTTTGGCTGATGCCTATCTGAATTGCAAAATTGAGATTTTAGAACTGGAACACTTAGATACTGAAATAATGAAGTTAAGGAAAACTTTTCCCACCTGACTTGTCAAAATGCATAGGCTTTTGTTTACTAGATGACCTTCAAATGTTAAGCATGATAAATGAATTTTTTTTTTCGTCTTCCCTGTTGTGGGTGAACTAACCTGCAGGATCTCCCTAGGATATGGGGCATAATACAATATAAAGCTCTGCAGCTGGTCATCACCAGGGAAAAGAAATAAAACAAGAAAAGTTATATGAAGGAGCTGTTTAGTTTCACTTTGGGGCACTCTAAGGTCATCATGATTTTTCTTTCAATTTCAGTTGCTATTAATTGAAGATTTTTAATATGAAACTGCAGTGGATTGTCTTATTAAAATGGCTTTGTGAGGCTGGAAGCTCTGCGTTTTAACAAAAACCTTGAAAATCCCCCCTGAGCTGCGATGTGGAAATCCAATTCTTTGTAACTGATGATTCTGTAAATACATTTCCTGGAATTCACAAAAGCCGCAGAAAGCCTCACAATCATTTGAATAAAGCAAAAGACTATTTGCCAGCAAATATTCTCATATGCATATTCAAAACTCTCAGCTCTATTCTACAGCAGCATCTTTTTAAATGAATAAGGCCATCAAGAGGCAAAACCGTAGTGCTAGGAATTTAACCAAACATACAGTATTCCATTTAAATGAGTCACATATGCTCCTTTCCTGCCAATCTAGCCTTATTCCTTTTTGGTAGTGCTCTTGTTAAAAAAAGATTTGTTGGACTGCTGTTAATGAAAACCATACAATTCTATCTCTGAATTAGACAACCCCGAGACAGGAGAATATTTGGGAGTTTCTTTAAGAGCAAGATAATTGCTTTTCTGTCTTGACCTCATCAAGGAAATTAAGTAACTACAGTGAATGTTGTCATTAGAAATGCAGCTTTCTGTCTAACCCCATTCCAGCTCTTTGCAGACTGTCTACTCCCTCCAACTTAGCTTCATGTCTTCTCCCAAACTTTCTGATCCTGCCTGTTCTCCTCCACCTCCCGGTGCTGTCTTTCTCAGCCCTGGTCCACCCTGTCACTTGCTGAAGCACTGTTGCTTCTGTATCCCATACACCCACATCAAAAAAGAAGGAGGGAGGTGAAGCTGTGCCATCCCCCCTCCCAATAGACACTAAAATAGTTTCATGGGATCCTCCACCTTCACTTTTTTTCAGCTTGTGTCCTCTGTTTCTTCCAAAGGTTAAAAAAGCAGCAATTACCTCCACCCACAACCGTACAGCGTACAAAATAGTCTTAATATCACAGTGCTCTCTACTGTTGAAAAAAAAAAGCTGCAGATTCCTTAAAAACAGGCTTAAAACTTAAATAATAAATGCACAAATAAAACAAGGTTGATATTTATTTATTTATTTCATACAGAATAAAACACAGAGTGAAAAGTAATCATTCCCACTCACTTTGGGTCCACAAGCCAATGCAAGCTGGTTCAGAATTAAACTAGAAGATTCAGTTATTTGTGTTTCCCTCTGTGAAAAAATCTTAACCAGTATCGTAGAACATAGAATAATAGGGTTGGACGGGACCTTGGAGGTCTTCTAGTCCAACCCTATACTATTCTGGACAAATGGCTCTAGTGATGGAGCCTCCAGTGATGGAGCACCATAAAGAGACACTAAGTGGCTCATGAGTCTTTGGTCTGAATTTCTTGATATGCATAATTTTTTTCTTCATGTGGACGTCTAATCAATGGAAAGCTGTGCATTGATTAAGACTCCACATACAACGGCATTCCAGTATAGAGGGGGAAAAAAACAAACTGAAACCCAAGCCTTTGTATCAGTTCTGGAATTAATTTTACAAATATTTCAAGTTAAGCCTATGGAGTTAAGGATGGGATTGCAATGTACTGGGTCAAGCCAATTTTGGAACTAAAGTGGAAAAAATGTATCTGTCTCTACTGGACCCCAGTCTGCCACATGCTGATATCATATATATTATTGTATTTGTGCAATTTTCTTCTTTCTAAACCACCTGTCAGGGAAGAGCTTAATCCTCCTGGTTTACCTAAAAGTGATAAAGTGTTTGTTAAAGTTAAAAACTATCTCTATTTCTTTGGACTTTACTGCTATATTTGGTGGCTTCTCCCACCAAGAATGAACAAACGTCAAGCGACAAATGCACCAGAAAGGAATCTTCCCAACCAGAAAAGAATAAACCATTAAAACCCACATTTATTTAGCCCTAATTTTGCAACAACTTGGTCTCTCCTGCAGATTGGCAGGTTCCACCTCCTTGGTATCACTGTGAGATGATGCATCTTGTGGTATTTTAAATGGGGAAGAAGTAGCATTTCTGATCTCATTTTCCAGTATTTCAGCTATGCCATAATCTGTTTACCACACAATTTGTGTCACTTTGATAAGCGGCTGCTTCAAGATGGTAGTTATTAAAATCAAGAGCAGGAGAGCTTTCAGGTCTCTCCTATGTTGTAATAAATGTTTGAAATTAGTTATTAGAGTGTCTGGCATGGTTCATATCATCTACTCTATCTTTGAAGACAAATGATCGTATCTGAGAAAAGCATTCTTTGCTGTTTGTGGACAAATGATCAAGATACCTGTTTTGGATTTCAGAAGGGAGAATATGAGAAGAATTAAATTCTGTTTGGCCATTAAAAGGGGCAGTTTTGGGGAAAGGTGTTAAATCAGAATGAACAATAAAGCAGTTCCAGAGAAACAATATCTTGACTTTTATTTTATAATTAAAACTGAATTTGTTTTTTTCAAAAGCAATTGCATTTCATTTTGATACATATAGATATATAGTTCACAAATAACTATTTAAATCTGGGTCTAAAATATATTCTGTTACAGTTAATTTACATTGCTATTTCTTTGTGGAACCCAGCTAATATGAGAATCATTCAAGCATTTACATATCTCCAAAAATCTAATGCAAATTCATAAACAGGAGATCTCAGCCAAGACAAATCTATTTGCTGCAGATACAATATTTGTACGATCTGATCATGGCAAAGATATTTCCAATTCACCCTTAACAATCTTTGATATGTATATACTATAGATTCATTCCAGCATACTGAACAGTAATTAAATTTTTCTCATTGCTTTTGTATGTTGACAATATTTTAATGTTTTTTCAAATGAATATCTGTCTGTCTCTAGCCACACACAAGCATGTGTGTTTTTGTGTGTATACACAAATGCATTAAACATACACAGAAACATTATAAAAAAGAGACACTTATTAAGACAAATATTCTGTCTCAATTCATTTCTTTCCTCATTTTCCCATCAGGAACAGAATAGCTAAATTTATAGTGTTGAGCCTGGGCTATAAATTCTATTATTTTCAGTCACAATATCCATTATGTCTTTTGAAAGGGCCCCCAGGGCAAAGGGGAAAAAATCAGATAGATATATATAAAAATTTGGAAGGGCTGGAAAAGTATAATTTCTCTACTTTCAAGTTTCCTCTGTGCATTATCACTCTGTTTTGTCCTAAGTGAATCAATCAGTCTAGTTCCTTGATCACCAAGTATTATATTCCTATCCATTCCATATGACAGACAATTCATCTTCAATGAAAGTATTTAATTATAAAGTAATTTATTGTTTAAATTCAAGCCCATATAGTAGGGAGGGGGAAAAAATCAAAAGAACGGCACTTTTGAAGAAGAACGTTCATAAATTCTTATTGTGTCAGAAAAGAAAATAATTGCTGCAAGTTAGGGTTCTGTTAGGCAATTTAAGAACATTTTTGACTGAGCTACTCGAAACGATATGTCAGAACAATGTATCAATGTTGTCTTTGGCCAACAATCCCATTAGGCCTTTGAGTGGTGTGCTAGAAGGACAATAGATTGGGGCAACTTTGAGAGTAGTAAAGATTGTACTCAATCTGTTAAATTGCAATGAAAACACAGTGCACTCCTTACATTTGCTTTTATTTCTGAAGGAGGGTATGTCTTTCCCAAGATCATGGCATCACTTTTGGGACAGATTCATAAAGGCATTTTCAATATTTAGAAATATTTGCTTCACATCTGAAGCAGAAATGGATAATTGCTTATCTGTATGCAGCCAGACATTCTACCCCATGTTTGTCCCCCACCCCACCCCAGTCAAGAGTACCAACAAAGTCAACATAAAACAATAATGCTAAAATTTTATTTTGATGTGAACCATTAGATATATGTTTGGAAAGTGTAGGGGCTACCCAATTAAAGAAACATATGTTTATTACAGAATGTCTTTATTTTTAAAAGTATAGGAGGGCAATTTCTTCAGTAAATAATACAATAATTCTTATAACTGCACATTTATACACACATTTCTCCTCGCCCTCTTTTTTTAAAGGGGGAAGGTTCATTTGAGTCAGTGTTCACTCCTGGTGACTTCCTGGACTATCCCCTGCAGCTTTCTTGATGGGATTTTTCAGAAGTGGTTTGCCATGGCTTCCTCCCTCAGGTTGAGTGTGAGAGACTGGCCCAAGTTCACCCAGTGATTCCTTTCTGCCCATGGCTGGACTAGAAGGAACAATGTCCTGATTTCTAGCTTAGTGCTTTAACCCCTACACTAAACCCACTCTACATCTTTTCATTCCCTCCCTTTTCGAAGGCATTTTTAACTATATTTTGAATTACAAATATCCAAAATTCAATATTTACATGACTTGAATTTTATGTATCAAGTGCCATAAGAACTGTAGAGAAAAATGTGTTAATCAATGATGTTCTTCCACTGAAATTTCTGAGTGTTAAGGATTTCAGGGGCAAGTCACTCCCCATTCAAATGAAATATATGCCGCTGCCCCCAAACCAAATTTATCTTTCCTCTTTCTATTTTTGGGGGGCAATTGTTTCTCTACAGCAAAAGTCCACTTGGTGCAACCTATGAGGATTCACAGCTGACAACTGCATTGGTAACCAGTTCACTCTGGTTAGCTTTTGGTTTTGTTTTTAATTTCCTTACTCCCAGTTCTATTTGCATTATTATTTCTGTGCTTGAATGAATCAGTTTTCAATCACAGATGCAGTTTTGTGAACCAGTGGATTGGTTTTGAACTGAGGTGAAATCTGAGGCAGTCAGCATGAATAGGATGAATTTGAAGAGGCCACAGAGGACCTTAGACAATAAAAAACAGTTTGAGGATCACTGTCTAAAAATGCCAATGTTAAAGTTGTGCTAAAGAGAAAGGATTCTTGGTCCTTTAGCTAGAATTTATTACACTGGCATCATTCCTCCATTTCTTATTCTTTATAATTTGGGAGGAGGGAACAGTTGCAAGAGCGCTGCTGTTTATCCTGGGGACATTAAAGTAGATTAGTTGGAAGTAACTCTGCAAGTCAAGTTATTAGATTTAAATGTCCAACATGGAGAGGCATGACCACAGCAAACCCATATTTGTCCTGAGGGAAGCATTAATGACATGGCCAGGAGACAATTTATTTCACTTGCTTTTTACACGCAATAGAATGCCCATTTTTTTACACTCTCTTATCCTTTATCTGAAGAAGTCAGCTAGTTTCTATTTCATATACAGCTCCTCTGATGATTAACTTCAGGCTACTGTCTTCTTCATATGCTTACTCCAGGAATTTTATTCATGCTAACTTCCCCATTGTCATGATTTTATCCAATGAGAACCTGCTGAAATAAGACAGATCATTTGGGAACCAAGCTGTTACACCTTTCAAAAAAGCAATCCTTTAGCAGTGCCAAGGCATTTTCCATCTCAGGGCATCCACTTTTAAATTCATGCAGATGAGATTTAGACATGCAGATCGGCATCCCTGTTTTGCATGAATATTTGACCTTGGGCAGAATCACTCGATAGGTGATGGGTGTCTTGTGGTCGCATTAATCATCTGAGTCAGAGATGAAGTCATGAACCCATCAAGGAAAGGAAAGGAAAGGAAAGGAAAGGAAAGGAAAGGAAAGGAAAGGAAAGGAAAGGAAAGGATTAACATGATTAACATCACGGATTAACATTTTTAGATTATGTGAAATATTGTATTGAATTTCATTGTTGGCTTAAACCTGGGCATTATGAGTAATGGCTTGCTGAGGGGTAGAAACTATAAATTGCCAGAGGAAATCTCTCTCTCCCCCCTCCCTCCCTCCCTCCCTCCCTCCCTCTGTGTATGTTAAGATAGTCCTTAGCCATAGCTGCTATCTGAGCAGCTTTTCTTGGCCCCTTACATATGAATAACAAATACTGATGCAGTAAAGCATGCCATATGACTTCTGTGTATATTCATTGGCTTCCTACCCTGAAAGGAAAATGCTAGTCAATGATTAAAGATATAGGAGAATAAGGCCATGTCTTAAATTATGAAGCTTTAGGATAGAGGAAGGCTTGGGCAAGCCAGGAGCTATATCTTTGACTTAGCTCCTCATATGATGTAATGCTCCTCTCCAAGGGGAACAGTGGGTGATTGTCTCCAGTGTTTGATTGCTGCAGATATCTCGGAAGTCAACCTCTCCTTCCAGTATGGGACTGACATCCATATGTTCATGACTTAGCAAAATAAAGCATCTCCATCTGCTGAATGCAGACAAGTGCTTAGATCAGAGTCCTCTGACCTGAAGATAATATACTGCAGGAAAATGATTTTCCCATCCGTGACTCTCCAGTTTTAATGGCTACTGAGTTGACCTCCATTGTGTTGCACTACATAGCTATCGTTAATAGCAAAGTGGTATAAACCAAATTCAAAAGGAAGAGTCACTAAAAAGCAACCTTAAGCATCAGCCAAAAAGTGTTCATTCAGTAATATGAACTTTGGTATTTGTTTAAATTTTTTCACCTTTTCCCACATTTCAACCAGTGCTGGGATTCAGCTGGTTCGCACCACTAATTTTTTGTTGCCCAGGCCCAGAATGGACTTCTGGTAGCACTATCCACACAGAGAACTGGTTGTTCACATATCTGAATCCCACCACTGCTTTCAACGAATAGTAGCACTTGGCTGATTCAACCGGCACTCAGAGCCCCAGCAGGGTCTGGCTGTGGGAGTATTATTACCAGGAGATTATCCTAAAAGAAAGTATCTGCAAAATATTGCTAAGAAAACTGCAGGGTGACTATGAGTATCAGGAGTGCTGCTTGATTCAGGACCTTTTTATTCCTAAAAATAGTTAACATCTGAGTAGACAAGTATAATATAAACATAAGTTTGAAGAAGCAAACAAATAGTCAGTGACCCTGGGTAGGTGGAAAGGAGGTAATTGTGAAGTAGGCTCACACAAAGCAGCTATAGACACCTGATACCCCACTTAGAACTTGGCATTATCCCAAATTCAAATTGAGAAAGTAGGGCTTTTACATGCAGCTCGTGTAAATAGGCAAATACAGTATCCAATCCTAACAGGAGCAAAGCAGTTATTTTATTTTATTTATTAAACTTATTAAATTTATATACTGCTCTTCTTGCTATCCAGCAAGACTCATAGCATGTTGGGTGAACATGTCTTAGCATGTTGAGTGAATCAGGCCATGATGTTGAAGTTTATTTTGGAGGTATAGGCTCTTAGGTAAACCCAACAATTGCACCTAGTTAGCCAATATCTAAAGTTTGCTACTTTGGGGGATATCAGCCCAGAGCAAGAACAGTAAGAAAAATGGACAATACAAGAAAATTCAGATCTCCAACAGGGAAAGGGGAATTGTAGCCACATCTGTTCCCGTGTCAATTGGAGGTGCACATGGGAGCATAGAACAGGCTACGCTTTGTATCTTACTTTTTCCTTAAAATATTATTTGAGCTGCCATTGGCAATGGTAGTTCTATGAAAGAGGCTCAGCTTTCTCTTGGCAGAGGCTTAAATGGAGTTGTAGCTAAGTTCCGTTCCTTAAGATGAGAATAGCAATATTGTAGAGCCTGAAAAAAACATATCTCCCATTCACAACATTCTCTAGCATTTTAAGCAATGACATGAATTAATCTGATCTACCAATCATTTTCAGTTCATCACAAAGCAATGACAATCCAATAGCTATCAAAGGCCAAAGATCTTGCCCTTTCCCTACTCAAAACTATGCTTAGAGCAATATTTTTCAACCTTGTGAACTTTACAATGTATGGACATCAACTCCCAGAATTCCCCAGCCAGAATTCTGGGAATTGAAGTCCACGTATCTTGAAGTTCACAAGGTTGAGAAACACTGGCTTAGAGAATAGGAAGGAGCAAGGAGCACTCCACTTCCTTTCTTTGGGCTCAAAATCTTCTCTCCATGCCCATATATAGACACACAAATATTCCTGCGACTTTATTCTTATTAGCATTCTAGGCCCAAATTTGAGTATCATTTTTTTTTTCAGGAAAAGCAATTGGAGGGTGTAGAATTTTGTGTGGGAAATTGTGCAGATTTACAACCCAAAGTTGCCTGACACCCATCTCTCCTCCATCTCCCACTGTTTGAGTGAAAAATGCCACCTACATAGGGTGTTCTGCAACATGGAAAAAGCAAAAGCGTGGGGATGTTGGCTGCATTTACCTTATAATTTTGTCCTTAGCAATAAAAGAAACCATGTTCCAGATCTGGGAAATAGATTAGTTTTAAAGCTGAGATGACAGTTCAGAAGATGAAGTATATTCCAGCTTCCTAATTACATTTATTCCAGCAAATACTGTAATATTTATATAAAGCAGGTGTTTGATTCCATGTGGAATCAAGTGTTACAAAGAATAATGTATATTAGACTTGAAGTTGAATTGCCAGACCTGAAAAGTCATTATTTGCAACTATTTATAGCCTTGGGTACAGAATGTCAGTAAATTTTATTCATATTGGTCAAAGTTTTTTCTGAGATGGGTGGCATGAGATTTTTTATTTAAACACTTACCTATTTTTATTTTTATTTTAAATGTGATTCGTAGGGAAACAGCACTTCTTGGTAGATGCACTGTTTGTTTGCTTTGACAACTGATATTCCGCTTTGACAAGTGTTTTATTTTGAGACATATAATTTTACCTTATACGGTGTTATTCTTATAACGTTTCCAGGATTTCCAAAGAAAATTAGGGACATTCAGGATGAATTTGATTGTTTGGAGTGGTTTGCATTGCAGATTTTGAAATGAAATGTCAGTGCAGATCCCACAAATGTTCTTTGGGACTGGTAATCTTTGAAAATAAAAGTGATGGTCACTGAAACAATAAACATGACTACAGTGAATGTTAAATCATATCCTGTTTGAAAGGTTGGTGGAAGAACGCCTATTTTACAGGTATTGGAAAGGTCCAATTAATTATCTGCCTTTGCTTTGATGTTTCATTATTGTAACAAGAATACAAAATGAAGATACAATGGTCTAACAGTGTAGATTAGGAACCCCTCTTATCACTTACAATGCTTAAAACATTCATTTGCAGCAATCCCGCAGAGCTGCATGACGGGTCCAAATGCAGCAGGAGTGTTTTCTCCTTATATTACAGACAAGAGATTGCAGCTGAGCAAGTAAAACCCTTTGTGGTTCCCCAGTTGGTTTTGGTCCTTGTTTGAAACAGTGCCTCCCTTTCTGAGCTCTACCACCAAACCGATACCATCCATCAGCTGAGTTATGAAAGTCAAATCTAGCATCTATTGGCTTGCTTAGAACTCCTGAAGGTTAAATGGCATTCCAGCCTGCCATTTGAAAGTTTGCTTCTCTTGATTTGCTCTAAGCCTTTTTCCACCTTCTGTTTTCCCACTGTACATGCTACCCTACTCCTCCTGAACCCCCCCCCCAATACTTTCAAAAGCCTGCTTTCTGGGTGAACCTTGGGATTAAAATTGAGATGAATGGGGCAATGATGCCTCATGACTGGTGATGATTGGATGCACCAAATGAATGCATCCATCGCTTCAAAACTCACCAGCGGCAGTTCATTGATTCATTTTCCAGTACTACTCCTCTTTTAAAATAAGTAACACCCTTTTGTGTAAAACTACCCCACAGTTGGCAACCTTGAGCATTAAATATTTACCATTTATAGCATTAATATTACATTAGATTTGGATTAATCCACTACAGTGGTGGACAGTTACACGCCAAAGATGAATTTCCTCACTCCGCACCCCATTCAGATTGGGGGTACCATTGCAAAAAAAAGGACAGCCACTATATCAGAGGTCCCCAACTTTTTGGGTGCCAGGGACCAGTTCTGTGGAGAGAGGTTTTTCCATGGACCAGAGGGTGCATGGTTTTGTGTGCTGCCTGCATCTCGCAGATAGGGCTTTGCTTGTTTGTGTGGACCACTTGCTGGCATGCTGCGGCATGGTACTGGTCCACGGACTGGGAGTTGGGTACCCCTGCGCTATATAACACAACAGCCTTGGCTGCCAGCAGCAAATGGCTGCTGTGAACAATGCAGACATAATGCCTCTCTGAGCATCTTCCTTGTTCTTCTGCCAACATTTTTCCTGGAGCAGAAGATAAATCCCCTTTTTTAGCGAGATGGTGAGATTCAGAGAGCAGTTTCAGGGAAACGAATAGAGCAAATAGAGCGCTGCTGTCACTGCTGTGTTTACTGCCCAGATAAAATATTTACAGCTTCATCTTTGGTGTGAAATGTGACTTGTCCAACCCTCATGAAGGTCAATGGAAAGTCAGTAAAATTTATTGGTAGTTTATAGAGCTTTTTGCTTGAAAGGAAGGTTGCACTAATATATCCCAGGCACAAAGACAAAGAGGAGGAGAGGCAAGCTGAGCGGCTTGCTGTACATCACCAGGTTGGCCCCTAAACCTAAGCATTATTTTTAATTAAATGATAAGCCTCAAGTAGCCGAGGGTTAGTGAGGCTTTGAACAGTCCATAACCCTGATACCATCACCAGAGAAAATGGATGGGTTGCTTTTGAAAGTTTCCCCTGTGCAATGCAGTGCACATACACACACACAAACACAAACACACAAGCACGTGTGTGTGTGTGTGTGTGTACCCATACCCTTAATCATGAGGTTGTATGAATGGTTACAGATAAGTGTTCCTGTCTCTTTCTCACATACACACCTATTCCTATTTTCTGTTTTTAAGACATACACAACATTTCAACAAAGGGAGATAGTGTGGGAAAGTGTATACTTCAAAGAGGCTCTCTGAGGGGATTTCAATCCAGAGAGGGCTGGGAAGAACAGAAAAAAAGAAAACTTCCTGCACAGGCCATAGCTGGATAGCAGGTGGGGCAAAAGGAACCTCTCTGGTTTCTTTGGCTATAAAGGAGACAATGGGAGATTTCTACTTTCAGACTTGCAAGACTTCATTAATGTAATTTTACAATAAAGTAGAATTAGCGTATCTGATTGTGTTTCCTGTCTGGTCTGCCTGGTAAGACTGACAAGAGCCAATGTCAACAATGAGGACTTGGTTGAACAAAACTTGGAATCCTGGGTCCCTCTTTACAGAGATGCCTCAATGGAAGAGATTTTGCTCCTTCAGTCCCAGTGCAGCATTTTTCCCATTCTTGTCTCAAAAGAACATGAGATTCTTGCATTTCAAGGGTAGAAAGTAAAGGAGCACATGTGAGAAACTATGGTGGTGGAGCCTAAATTTGCTTCCTCCTCCTCTTTGGTGACAGCAGAATAAGGTAGGGGTTTTTTTTTTTTAGTGGATGAAAGAATGCATCTTACATTTTTGGGGTGCCTAGGTTTGCACATCTTACTGAAATATGAACTGGAATTTGACAAACCATAATATTTCACAAAACATGCTAAACCAAGACTTCTCAATATGGAACCCTTCAGATGTGTATATTTCTATTTCTACTTAGCAATGATCAGGATGGCTATGGGCTTAATATCCACGTTGCAGAACTCAAAAGTTAAAAACGCTATTATTGAATGTCACTACAGATTCAGCTATTGTTGTAGCATTAGAAGTACAGTAGTATTATGCAGAGGCCTAGGGGATAGTAGGGAAAGTGAAACACAGAGGAGAAAGGGTATTCAAAGCAATCGGGATAGATACTCATGTCTACTTGTTACATTACGTGCTAAATTATCACAATGTGCTTATTACTAATTATTATGAAAACTCTGTGTGTTGCTCTGTTAAGTGATAAGACTAATCATTTTTGCAGCAATCAAGAAATCCAAAGTAGTTATAAATGATGAAATTCTTATGAAGGCAGATTTCCCCCCTCTTTACTGCATATTATTATTATTCATTTATATTTTGCTTTTCCTCCAAAATCCAAGGCATTATATATAAGGCTCTCCTCTAGTTTTTGCTTCTAACAACAGCCTAGTAAAGCAATTTGAACAGAGAGGTAAGGATTGGTCCACAGTAACGAAAGACTTGGACTTGTGTCTCTTCAGTCCTAGTGCAACATGTAAAGGAAGAAGCATTTGAAGGTCAAGCAATTACAAACCCATTGAATTTGGATAGCATCCATTTTAAAAATGTTTTACTTGGTGAAAGATGTAAAGGGAGTTACATCCAAAGAAGTATGTATAAGGTTGTAGATCCATATACAGGTGAATAAGCTTGACTTGTCCTGGTAAAAGAAAATATAGAACTTATATCCAAATAGAATGTGGCTGTCTATCATCTGCCAAATTTCATAGAATGCAGTTATCATGACATCTTTACCAGCATGTCCTTTGATCATGCTGGCTGAGGATTATGGATATAGAAAGTCAACACCTTGGGAAGGAATCTATTAGGAAGTTTATCGTCTGTAAGCATGCTATCAGAAAGTCACAGTAAAGAAGATGCTCCTAGTTGATATACTATATCTAAATTATTCAGTGGCCTGTTCTCTCCAACCTCCTTTGCATAAAGGATTGTGTTAAAGACTAGAAACCTAATTTCCTTCTGGCAAGGGAAGATGAAGGCTTTGGAACATCTGATGAAGGACATTATTGTACAATAATGATATAAAACAGTAAGCAGATCTGCTTGACATACCTGATAGCTATTTGTTATAGAAAACAGCGTTTATGATGTCAGTCCTATAAGGAAATGTGTTTGAATTAAAATAATTACAGTCAATGGTACAACAAAGGCCTCTTGTAGTTAATTGAGCTTCACAAGCACACTACACTATATAAAAATTGTTTGGTAGCTAAAAGCAAGTAAGCTACAAAGAGAGATAAATAAATTATCAACAGCTGAGCAAGATTTAAGGCTATTGCATTTGCAGATTGTTGCTGCTTTTGTATGGCCTTTCTAGAATTGCATATATCTAAAGCACAAGCATTTTTCCCCAGGGAATCAAAGTTGTTGAGAAGTAGATATCATAAAACCTTTTAGGGCAGAGATAGTACAGAAGGATGTATTGGAAGGTAATTGAAATGTTAAAGAAGGGGTCATAGTTGCATGAAGAATCGACCTTGAAATCCTGCCATTTGTATCACATACACAAGGCATCACATAAGCTAAGGACTGGGACTTCTACTGACTTCTGTTAGAGGGAAATGGATGCTGCCAGAAGACATGGATTTTGGGAGGCTCTCACTGATTATATAATTTCATTGGGTCCTGGTCCTGATGTCATCCAAGATCACAAGTGATGGGAAAAGGTCAGAGAGGGCTCCCATGAAGAATCCAATTTCACTTGATTGACTTGATCCAGTTAGAAGAGAGCTCTTAGACAAGAATTCATATCCTTTGAGATTATTATAGAACTGTTTTCTTAATATAATGAGAATTTCTTCTTAAAGCACAGGGTTTCATGTGAGTTATTACTGGACAGGCAATTTTTCTGGGGCTTGTTGGAGTTACATCCATAATGCTTCTTAATTTCCACTCTCTCTGGGGGAAAAAAGTGGGATTTGGTAGAAGCCTTACTTAGCTTTAAGGAACTCTTTTTCATTGATAACTAAATGGGCTGCCCTTCTAGTGTGATGCAAACACTAGATGCAAACATTTCATGCAACTTTATCACAGAAAGATTTGTCTTAAGAATGTCATTAGAACCCGGCACCATTGCTTTAATTATCATGCTTGTCAAGAAAAGGGTTTCTAGACTTCGGAGTATGGTTTGGACATACTGTATGGGAATAATGACAATCGAAGTCTGATATGTTTGTGGAGCAGAAGTTACTTCACAGGGGACATAATCCATGACTATCAATCTGGTTGTCTTGTTTTGACTTAACGTTTAAGTGCTCTAAACCAGGGGTCTTCAAACTTGGCCCTTTTATGACTTGTGGACTTCAGCTCCCAGAATTCCTCAGCCAGGCATGCTGGCTGAGGAATTAAGGGAGTTGAAGTCCACAAGTCATAAAAAGGCCAAGTTTGAAGACCCCTGCTCAAAATCATGGTCAAAACAAGCATCAGCACTATTGTGCTGACAGATGGTTTCCTGACAGGTAATCAAAAAGCAGGGGGATAGTAAAGCCAGAGAGTTTAATCAAAGGCTTTGATTCAAATACTCGGCATACCTGAAATCAGGACTCCACCAATGGGTGCAATATCAGAAAAGAGACTATAGAGAAAAGAGACTATAGGGATCAGCAGGGAGATAGCAACTTTTAAACCAGACTAGTTTTCTCCTGGTTCAAGGATGGGTAAATAGCAGTTTAAGCTGTGGGGAAAGGTTCTGAAGGCTAGCTCACTCATGGGCTGAAGACAAGATGAAAGCAACCTCATGGGATGTGGTCAGGGCATGCTGATATTGTGATGAGATTCAAGTTCAATATGAGGTCATTCTTAGTTGTACCACTGTAAAAGCAGACACCATCCAGAGGCATTCCCAAAGGGTGTGAAAGCTGTGAAGCTTTGCTCCCTTGGAGAAAAGTGACTTCAGTCGTGGGGAATATAGCTGACACACAAATATTGTACTCCACCCCATACTTTCTCCTCTGCACCTGTTTTTTAGATGGAGTAAAGAGATCCATCTTGGAATCTCTTAGATCAAAGCTGGTCTGGGGCACAGTAAACTCTCCCTCAAGTCAGGCTTGAATTCAGGAATGAAATCAAGTGGTTTTGTTTTGTTTTTTCACAACAGTTCAGGAGTATTTTTGCCAATGTCTTCTTCCAGTATTTTGTTATAATTTCCCAATAAAATTAATAGCCTTGAGTCTCCCTAGTAATCTCCTATCTGAACATCAATCCACTCTCACTGTGCTTAGCTTTCCTAAGACCAGTAAATATTGGTTAGCTACGGAATCTTTTTAAAAATGGAAGCAGACACATATGCACAGAGACCAAATTCTCACCCCTTCATGGGAAATTCTCCCTTCAAATGCAAGGAATCTACATTGTTTCTGTAAGGAGCATCAGTCTAAAGACAGATGCTCTCTGGTTTTCTTGTGCACCAAGGAAAATGAATCACAGTTACTTCCCCCCCCCCAAAAAAAACCCCAAGAGGCACTAAACAGATTTGAAATGGCTTTAAATATTAGCCCAGTGAGAATGCCACATCCTCTTTGAATCCCATCAACAAAACAGCAGCAAAGCCACAAATTTCAACTTTCCCATTACAGGGGAAGCCGGCACGTCAAGATGAAAATAAACCCTTTCTTTTCCCCAGGATTGCACTTCCTGACCTGAAACCCTGTGCTGGGCAGCAGAAAAACAAAGTTACTTAGATTAACTGTCGCAGTGCATTACACCCCTAAGGGGTTGAGCCATCTTACCACTTAATACAGCTAATCTCAAATCAGCAACTCACAGCCTTCTCTGCCTCTTGCAATTTGATGGCAACATCTGACATGTCCCACAACATAGCGAAGTCCACAAACACTGGGTGACAGCAACATATGAATATTCTGCACAGATATTTCCTTTGCTAAATCTTGGAGATTGGATGCTAATGGCTGCATATCTTACTAAAACTCCTAGCATAAATAGTTCCATTTTCTACCATTCTCCATAAAAAAAAGTGATGCTTAAAGATCCTGGAATAGATTGTGATGTTATTACTATTATTATGGTTGCTTACATAATCAGCCAGATGTTTAGATGGGATTTTGCATTTTTATCCAGCTATCAGGTACATTCCAAAGACCTGGGATAGGTGGATGTTGATGTTTGATGGTGTTGACGGTACCCTTGCAGGATGTAAGCTGTTCCGAGTAAAACTGCCTTTTGCAATTGGTGATTTTGTCAATGTAGTGTTCATGTAGTGCTCCAATTGTTTGGGATTGCACCTAAGACACCTGTTAATATTGGTACTATCTTTGATTTTTTTTGGGGGGGGCATAGTTGTTCTACTTGTTCATCACATAGTCATTAAGATACTTGAATTTAATTTGCATTAAATTTCCATTTATTTTGGATGAATATTTTTATTTATGAATACTATTTCATTTAGTATTCTGTTTTATTATTGTTTTATTGTATATTTATTGAATTGTAAGCTGCCCAGAGTCATTGACTGAGATGGGGAGCTATAGAAGTTGAATAAATTGTCAACATCCAGCTTGAGAATCCAAGTAAAACTCCAGGTTCATTCCATTTCCAAAAATCTTACTATTTATTGAATACATAGCATGGTAATGTTGAAGCTAAACTAACTCTGAGATTCCGAGACACCAGTTCACAGAATTAAACAATAATTTCTCTAGCCAAACCCCCACCCTCTCACATAGCCCATGTAAACAATTTCACTTTGTTATGGGAACCATCTGCTTCCTCGCACACCTTTCATCTTGGAAAGATTTCAAGCTCTCATGGACTTCAGAGGAAATGTAGAGATTTTGTTTCTCCATCTAACCGATTATAAAGCAACACCTCCCTCCCCTTACTCTAATGGCAAGTTCAAACAAAGAGGCACAAAATTTCATTCTTGACAGAGGGGGGGGGGGAGAGAGAGAGAGAGAGAGAGAGAGAGAGAGAGAGAGAGAGAGAGAGAGAGAGAGAGAGAGAGAGAGAGAGAGAGAGAGAGAGAGATGCAAAATATGAATATAAAATCTGATTTCAAACTTATTTAGGCTTCACAATGTTGCAAAGTCATAACACAGGATACATTTCTTAATTCTAAACAAGCCATCTTTAGGCTGGTGTCTGTGGGATGTACTGAACTACAAGCACATCATCCCTTGCCAACAAAGCCATTTGTTTATGAAGCTTGGGAAGTATATTATTGTATATGCTTTATTTAATAACCAGAATATTAATCCAGAATAAGAGTCTGACTTAGTGAAATGAAACTAAATCAGTCTTCAGTCCAGATGGGAAGCTTTAATGCCAGAAAGTGCAAGAAAACCCAGTGCAGACTCAATGTTTGTTCTCAGCTTCATAATGTGCATGTGCACACTTAATCGTTCTTTGTTAGTGAATTGTGTTTGTTATTTTGAAATTCTTGGAAACTTTACATACAGAGTATCTTCCTATTTCTAAAGACTTTTCAGAATGATAACCCATTGTTAGCAAGTTTAGGGGTAGCAATAATATAAACCAATATAGCAATAATATAAACCAATATAGCAATAATCAGAGGAACTCCTGAATCTGCTATTATGGATGGCATTAATCACAGCACTTACTTTCCTGCTGTAAATTCTTAATAGGCACAGATCTGACCAAAGCCTTGTGACTTGGTCAGAATTCTCCCATCTAGAGCCCAATAGACCTATTCAATCATTATATAATTATGAGCCATCTATAAAATCCAGATTAGATTTGAAATTAATTGAACTGCTATGAAGCCCTCATTTTATTAAAGTACCACTGAAGAGAAGACTGAGAGATTCTTAGATGATAAGGAAGGGAAGATTTTATCTCTCACACTACCATCTTCCCAACAAAAGTCATCCCTGAGAAAAAATAATGCCTTTAGGTAGAAGATGCTATTGGCAGAGTTGGTTAACTTGGCATCTTCATCTACTCAGCTTTGCTCGATCTGATGTCCCTCAGATGTGTTGGGGCTTTAATTCTCAGAATTTTTAACCAACCAGTTGGAGAAATCTGCTTTAAAGATGTGCTCTGGGAAGGAAGAAACAAGATAAATGCTATTACCAGAAAGCAGCATATTCCCCCCTGACCAAATTCAGACTTTATGTTGAAGATGACACCAGTCTGTCCTCCTTACATGCATGCAAATGCAGATTAGGACACCTTCAGTGCGATACATCTTTGAATTTCTCTGCTTCAGCAGCTTTCTGCCAGATTCTAGATGCAATGGAACAGATTATGCCTGTGTGTCTTTGTGTGTGTGTGTGTGTGTGTGTGTGTGTGTGTGTGTGTGTAGAGTGAGTGTGCGCACGCTAAAGTTTAATTATGGTATGATGCGGCATTGCTTCTCCATTAATAATACACTGCATTTCAGCAGCAGATTAAATTTCTTTATAGTAGTCTATTGCCAGTGAAAGCGGAGGAAAGTTGTGGTTGAGGAAAGTAAGTACATTATAGCTGCTTTATTAGATAGAAGCCCTTGGCATCAGGCAAATAGGCTCTGAGAAACACACACATATGAGAAAAAGAGGGACTGCATCAATCAGCTTATCAAAATTACTTAAAAGAAATGGGCTTCTGCCAAACATATGGAGGGTTGTGAAACATTGGTATAAACCTGGACGTATATTAAGTAATGCTGGAAGATTATGATATTGTATGTCCTTCACTGGGCTTGCTTCTCCAATTGGCCGCTGAAACCTTCCAAATCCTGCCTCATGTATTTTTGAAACATTACTTTTATTATCCCTGTCATAAGCAGATATATAATAAAACAACATTAGAAGCAGAACTGCCAGTACAGGTACTGAATCAGTCCCAACCATGAAAGGTATAAGAGATATGCAGATTGGCTGCTAATGTAAAAACAAAGCGGAGAAAATAAGCAAAAGAAAAGTGTTGGGCAAGTGTTTTTTTCCTTTTTATTAGTTTCACCTTGCAGTTTCCTCTCACCCATCTGCATTCCAGGTTGTATTATTTTCACATTGGATATACCCCATTTCACCCCACTAGAATGGTCAACTAGGATGAAGAGACATTCAAGAGCAACTTGGCTCTTAAGGAGACCCCCTCTGAAAACCAACAATACTGGCTTTAAAAGGCATAAACTTAAAATTAGAGCATTCCAAGCCTGGATACTTGATTTTCAGAATTACAGATCTGAACTGAAATCAGAATTCTGAGATACATTCCAAATGTATCTCATTCTGGCAGTTTATATATACACTATATGATCTCTAGTATTTATGAGATGCTTCTTTTGAACGTTCACCACTCCAGAACAGAAGGATTGGGAGAAAGATGCGGGAATGGTAGTGGTAGTAGTAATATACTAGAATAAATTTCCTTATACATTGATGAATGACTCTTTAACCCAACCCTCAGGGGACACTACATAATGGATACTTCTGATTAATACAAAATAAATAAGAGAAAAGTATATGTAATTATTCCTTAAGTCATTTACTTGTTTCAATAACTGACCTGTACATTCTTTAATCTTTAAGATTCCTTCTAATCCAGCTTTAGGGACTCACAACATTTATTGATGTTTGTCATAGTAGAAGCTCTGGAGGAATCAGGTTTTGTTTGAAATCTTTTTAAAACACCACTCTTAAGGGTGAAATGTATTAATATTTGGGATTCTATAAAACCAGATCCTGATTTGCAAAACAAGCCCTGAACTATTCTGTGCAATTACACTGACTGGCACTGTTAGAAAAGTAGAAAGCCACAAGCCTTAGAAAGAAGTGGGGGAAACACGGTCATTTCTCCTATGCAGCAAAGTTTGATATGGATGTATGTATGAGGCAAGCATGCAGTACCTGTCTAGATTTCCTTAAAAAAGAGTGGTTTTTTTCCTCAGATACTACAGCTATTGTGTGAGACAATGGCAACAGGAAATGCTGGAGCTACTTTATGGAGATGCAGACTGGTACTATATTCACACCACCATATACCCTGAAGAACTTGTTTGTCCTTATACTTGATGCACCACCAGCACAGCACTGTGAGGGTCACTTCTTTATGGAGACTGTAGCAGAATGACCGGAGACACTAACTGGAGACTGGGGAGAGGATACACCTGCATCCAGTGTTTTTTTTGTAAAAAAAAAAAAAAGTGCCGGAACTCACACACGTCATACAACCTGCCTTGCCTACCCTATAAGATTCTATCCCAAAAAAGTGCCAGAAGTCCATTCTGGGCATTCTATGACAAAAAAAGCCCTGCCTGCATCAATCTGAAAAAAATAGGAAGCTCCCTTCTCATCCCATTCACTAATGGTCACTTGACTACCGCTGTAGTGGCTGGCAAAGTGTGACAGATTCAAAAAGCTGTGGGGCTGCCATTGAAAACTCTTATCTTAAAAGGGAAAGCATGCCTTCATAGGCTAAGAATGACTTAAGGCTATCTTATTTGTGTATGGATTGGACATGAGATGAAGGCAATGTGGTGGAAACAGCAAAAGGATGCTGCACAATTGGTTTGGGCCATGGCTAGGTACATGTGTGGAAAGGCCCTTATTCCAACCTGATCCAACAACAGACTCCATAGGCCTAAAATCTGTTAGGCTTTGCCATTCATTTCCCTGAAGGGAAATCAGAGGATTTGCAATGACTGAGAACCAAGCCAGGAAAGGCAGGGTAGCAGCTGACAAGGAGGAAAGCATTGAGAGCTTCTGCACCTAAGAAACAATTCCTTGTGTGTCTAATCATACTTGGACAAATAAAGCGTTATGATTAAGATTAATTTCATGCCAACGGTGTTGTATGTTGACTCAGAAGGCTAGTATGTCAATAATACTCAGTCATCTAGGTGGAGTTGTCTGGAAGTTGAGTTATGTTAACCGGACTTCTTTTCTTGTTGGGTTTGAAATGTTTCACTGCTTTTCCAAGCAGCTTCTTCAGTTAGGGGGACTGGTTAGGGGGGGCCTGATTGGTTAGAGGGGTTTCATTTCTCACCTAGTCTGAATAGGCTTGTTAGATGGTTTTCTGAAGAAGTCAAGAGTTTGCTTTCTTGGAAATAACACCAATTTTACTAGAAAGTGTTTTGAGAGCATTGAGGAATGATCTAACCAGTAACAAAGTGAAAATTGAAACAAAGAGTTCACCCATCACCAAATGTTCCTCAGCTGGACTTTGCATCCTTCAACTCTCTCACTTCCATTCCCCTAAAGATAATCTTGCTTTTTGTATACTGCTTCCGCACAACAGGTAGGGAGGGCGAGAGACAAGTTTCCCGCAGAGCAATGGAGCAGAGGGACCTCTCTTGATAAACATGAAGGATTCCATTAAATGGAGGAGGGAGCCTTGGATGAGCGGGAGCCTCACCTCAGAGACATTACAGATTGTGGCACAGTATTTAAGTGGGCTAAAATTAGAGGAGAAAGAAGCACCAGCTAATTGGTCATGTGTATTAATCATAGTCTGTTGCTCAAGTACTTCACCCATTAGAATGTGTTAATTTGGTAATTACAAATCAGAGGTGATGGGGAGGGAAAGTAGAAGAGGGGGGGAAGTTTCTGGTTGTGATCTAGAGCTCTTCAGTTTTTCTTTCCAATGTTGTGTAGTCTGGTGATTTTCCAGGGATGCTTCTCATTAGCAAGGCTACCTCCCTGGCAGCAGGCAGTAGGTGGATATACAGTACTTACAAACTTAGGTTAAACCCTACTGAGTTTGGATGAAATTGCAACTTCTAATTCTGTTCTCTAATGCAAATTAGAGAATTGCTCATCCCTGCTCTATTGTGCATTTTCAGACTGAGAGAATGCAGTAAATTATTTCTAAATATTCTGTTATCTTTTCCCAAACCCTAGGAATAATGCATGTGTGTCTGGGGTGGAGATTATCTGTTGTTTGGTTAATGATAAATTGTACTCACCAACCATACACACCAGTCTTCTCCATGATATTTAAAGCATGGCCTTTTGACTCTATCACAACATACCAGGTCATCTCAGATGGAAATAGTGGATTTTGAAACTGTTGTATAACAAAAGAGCATTTTCACACAAAGGGGATATTAAATAGTTCTAGATTAATATGCACTCTTCTATTTGCTGTAAACTAATTTTCTACAGCCCAGTTTTATCCCCTCATATTGAATGCAAGCAAAATGTTTCTCTCATTGTGCAACAGTGACTGGAAAGATTTTAAAGGGAATTGGTTGGGAAGCTACCATGGAGGGAGGGAGGGAGGAAGGAAAATATAAGATAAGAGGCAGCTCTCAAAAGCACATATTTCCACCCACAAAACTTTTATTTAAGGTTTTTTTTTTCAAAAAAGCCATTTATATTGATAATAATACTTTTAACTTTGCAGATTTGCTTTAAAAAAGACTTCATTTTTGTTTGTTGTTCTTAAGATCATATGACAAATTGTTGAATGACTGAGGTTGTTGGGAGCACAAAACGCTGACTCTAATGAATGTAAAATTCAAGTAATTATGATTGCTGACCATATTATTCCAGTCATAGTTATTAATTTATAGATAGTCTATTACATATTCAACTCAATATCACTGAAGAATTCACATAATTCACTTTCATTCAGTGTTGTGGCAGTTCAGTAGGATTGGCTGGCTAAGCTCCAAGTACCATATAGATACTGAAAATATGCAGAACATCAGCAAGTGTTTGAATGATTATAATACTCATAATCAGGGCTTTAAAATGGTAAAATATGCATATTATCAATCTACTCTGAAATGGATACGAAGAAACCATCACACTCTTTCAAACCAGACTTGTTATCATCTTTTCATTAATGAGTACCATTTAGAACCATATGATCCATAAGCATGCACCAAATTCTAGTCTGCTAACACTTTTATAAGTATTGTCTTCATATGTGTAAACAAAAAAAATAATTCATCCAAATTGAGCTGTTTTGAACTGAACCAGGCAATGTTTAAGGCGGGCAGACAAAGATATCAATTTGTCCTTTCCCTGCCTATGTAGATCTCATTTTATCTAATGCTGTCCACTTGGAGAAAAATGCTAGAAAAGAAGCAGGTAAATGTTGGCTAGAAGGTTGGCTAAGTATGGGAGCCGGGTATAAACAAGCCAATTTCCACACAGGATCAAGGAAAAACAAAACTCTTTTATTTCTGTGCAGAATCAGAAGACAATGCCTCTGAGTTTCACACCTAAGATGCAAATCAGAAATCAGGCTGAGTTATTTTTATACAATTTGGTACAGGAAACAAAAGAGAATTGCTGATTGGCTACAAAGTTACACGTCAGGCACACATGTGCCCTAAGCCAAGCCAACACACAAGATTTCACTAATTCTTTTATTCTGTTCCCTGATCGTATACGTTGACTACCTCTGGTGTGTTTTTTACTATGCTAATGATAAACTTTGCTTACTCTAGACCAGTGGTTCTCAACCTGTGGGTCGGGACCCCATTTGGGGTCGAATGACCATTTCACGGGGGTCGCCAAACAACGCCATTTTTTTCCCCTTTCCCTTAGCTGTGCTACTCCCTTTTATTCTATTGGCTTTTGAAAGCCAATAGAATAGACTCTCTTGAATACAGTATAATTCTATTGGCTTTCAAAAGCCAATAGGAATTGTCTAGGCTGTCTCTGCCCTGCTGAGCCCACCAAAAGTCCCATTCTGCAAACGGTGCTGCAAGATGTCTGCAGCGAAGGCGAGCTGTCTGGAAGTTTCCATCCCTCCCTGCTGAGCAACTACTAAAAATGTAAGTAAAAGAGGACCAGGGGTGGGAAGTGGGAGGCCGGCTGGCACAGGGAGGGTTGCTGGCATGAGTGGGGCCCAGTGGGTGCCTTAACTCCCTTGGGCTGGGCCAGCTGGTGGCCCAGCTGGTGGTTGGCCTGCACCGTCTTTGCCACTTGCCAGCTATGCCTCGGCCGGCGTAGGGGGCGGTACCACGCATGTGTGGCACTCCTGGGCAGGGAAAGTCCTCGACTTACGACCAGTTGGATAGTCCTCGACTTACGACCGGTTGGGGGTCACGGCATTAAAAAGGTTGAGAACTACTGCTCTAGACCCTTCTCCGGATATCTCTAAACAATTGCTTAAGCTAAATGTCACTTTCCTTGATTCCAGTAATTTGCAAGGTATCTTAGCTGAGTGTCAAAACCGCAATCTGTTAGCAAAAATGTATATAGAAATGGATATATGAGGAAGATATATTTGGGAAAAAAGGGACACCCAATTTAATATGCATTATTTGTGTTGACTTTATTTTCAAAAAAGCCGATGCACTTTAGGTTTAGAAAATGGAAAAAATGAAACCGAACAATTCCAACATCCCTGAAGTGCAAATATTACAAACAGGTACAAAAGTGGAACACGGGGAGTTGGAATTGGTGAATATCCTAGGAAATGTTGCAACCCCCTAAAGTGATTAGCATTCCATATGGTGAGCTGGAGATTTGGGCAAGACAGCAAATATGAAGGGCCCAAGAGGCCTATCCGCAGCACTTACAACCAGGAGATTGTATTTGCCTTCAAATATCAACAAAGATGATTTTAACCATTATACACTCACATCCCCACAACTGTATATATTTAAACAGCTAGGTTGTGGGTCACTGTAATTTGTGACGGAGCAGCAGATTTTAAGAGCTATAATTGCATCCTGGGTTAGCGGTGCAAAGTGGTCATTTTAGTTAATTGCTTATCTATTCCATGGTTTTTAAGGCACCGGCAATCTGTCATCATTCTCTGTCCCATTTGCTGCCCCCACTCTCCCCCCTTCCCCCACCTAGGTTATTACGTTGCTTTTAAAGCATATGCTTCCCTCTCCCTGGACCAGCTACTTAGCCATATGTATAGCTAATGTGGAAGTGCAGTGATGTTGAGCTATTAATGTGCAAGATGATTGACAGAATGTCCCACTGCTCAAATACAGCCTGTGACTTCCCTCATGAAAATCTCAGGTTATAACAGGGTTTGTGTAGCTTGCAAGAGCTAGGCAAAGACCTCATTTGGAACAATGTCCTTAAAAGCAAGAAAGGAAGAAACCCACATAATTTTCCACTTCGGCAGTCCCTGATTGGCTCTCTGAGTGCAGAGAACCAGAGGGACAGCTCTTTGCCTCCCATCTCAATAATTTGTTGGCTCATTAGTACTCGTGCCTTAAAGGGGATCTTGGAATGTTAGCAGGTGTAAAATGTGATTATCTGCCCTCCCCTCCTCCAACTATCCTGATACCACCTGACACCCCCTTTGTCATTAACATTTGCATGTTACTTCTTCCCATTCTCTGTTTCCCCTGTCTCTTCCAAACCAAAAGGCGAATGCACTTTTAATGGGATAGCTGCTTTCCTGCTCCACATCTACTGGGGTTTAGTGAAATAGAAAACTTTCTCATAAAGGTTTGCTGGTTGGATGCCACTCTCAGCTTGGTACACTTTTAAAAATAATCTCATTTGTTGATCTATTATATTTTTTCTATTTCTCATAGAAATAGAAAAGCTAGTTTTGCTTATTTTTATCTTTTCCTTTCTATTCAGTCATGTCAGATTCTCAGAAAATGACTGGACAAGACATTGTAATTTTCTTGGCCAGGTTTTTTCAGAAGTGGTTTGCCATTGCTTTCTTTCTAGGGGTCAGAGAAAGTGACGGCCCAAAGTAATCCAGCTGGCCTAAGGTGGAAGTAAAACTCACAATCGCCTGGTTTCCAGCCCCTAAACTGCTACAACAAGATGATTCTCTTATTTTTAGTTAATGCTACCCTAAATATAAAAATGTCTTTGTATAACAGCCATAAGAAGTTAAATGGAGTTTGGAATATCACATTCATAGGGCATGCAAATTTAACACAGCTGGAACATCTTTTTCCAAAATAGTCATTGGCATACTGTTAAATGTTTCCTAAGCTTGGTGATGGGTCACATGAGGCTGAATTAGCTAAGGTTGAATCCAGATAAAAAAAGAACACAGTTGGATCAATAGAAAACATGATTCAATAATTGGGATTCAATTTGCTTTGGACTGGATTGTGTTGCTTTGAGGAACCATGGTGGCATAGGGTTGAAATACAGTTTTGCAGGCTAACTCTGTTTACTGCCAGGAGTTTGATCCTGACTGGCTCAAGGTTGACTCAGTCTTTTATCCTTCTGAGATCGGTGAAATGAGGATCCAGATTGTTGGCGGCAATATGCTGACTCTGTAAACCACTTAGATAGTGCTGTAAAGCACTACGAAGTGTTATCTAAGTGCTTTTGCTACTGCTTTTGAACTTCCAGGATTGTAATTTAGAACCATTCCTTGATTCTATACCATTTAGTATTTTCTGGTGGCAGAAAATACACAGTTATATTGAGTGTTCCAGGAACAAATCTCTGTTAATTCCATTCTTCTTTACAGGACTATGCCGGAAAAGTGTTCCATAGGTTTAGTGACTTGGCCTTTTAATGGGTACATCAATTATAGATCAGGTTGTAGCAATATTGACAGGCCAATAATGGCCTTTTTCATTTGTGTTCCAAGTTCAGTCGATAGTGTTGGTTTATTTAAATGACTGGGGGTTTTGAACTACAACTTGCGAATATTCCAAAATCAGTCTCTTCCTTCAAGAACAAAAAGAGAGTCAAAACACTTATTCACCTGTCTTTCCCCAACTCACCTAAATCACCTTTAAATTTTTAGACTTTAGAATGTAAAGTTTTTTTTCCAGATTATTCTTTTATTTTGTACAAACAAAATCAATAAAGAAATCAAATATTTGCAATCATGGGATTCTGAAGCAATTTACCACTTTGGTAAATGGTAAACTAAATATCAGTTTAGATATTTCCCCAATATAAACTTTACAAAGTTGTTTATAAAAACAGTGATGACAGAAACAGAATGTTCTTATAAAAGCACGTATAATACAGTTTCTATTTGAAAGAAAGTGCTGCCTCACCAAAATATTCAAATAGCAAGCAAGTCTTACCTTAACTAAATGGGAATGTTCCAGTAAAATTGATAAGGAGCTGCGTGAGATGATGTACTGCACTCAGGCGTGGGCAAATTTAGATAACAGGAGTTTCTGCTATACCATCATTCTTTAAAATGCTCCTCATTCAGATGTATTTGGTAATCAAGTATTTGCTCTTTTAAAAATCTAAACCCACCAAAATTCTTAATAAAGCAGCTATAGTAAATAAGAATTCTAAAGAGTGTGGGTACATTTTGTCCATATTTTAGCCAAAGATTTTATTACACCTTTAAAACAATGGATTGACACTAGAAAATAGAAAGATGGATTGGATGATGGCCACCCTGTGTGAGCTATTTTTTTTCCTCACCTACTGGCTCCATTTAAATTGTGCAATATTAGAAATGCATTTTGGCATGTTTGTTAATAAAGACACACAGCTGAATAAACACTTTTCCTGTCATTGTTGAGGGGTGAATTTTCCCCTCCCCCCTCAGCTCCACTGTCTATCTCAAGAGAAATGTTATTGGAATCATATTGCATTTTCAGGTCTGATGAAACTCTAATAAAATAAGCATTTTATGCAAATATAGTGTGTGTGTGTGGGGGGGGGGAAATAGCATTTTATGTGCCATAAATCTTTAGGTAACTGGAGCTTTCCTTTTTACTTGCTTTTAAAACATCTCAGTGTAAGACAATTATAGTTAGCCCTAGAAGGTCTATTCATTTTGCACTGAAAGTCATATAAAGTGCAGTCTGGAGGGGTGTAGATAATCTTACATTTTATCTGCCCCAAAGTATTCTGTAGTCTTTATCTGTTGTTTCCTTGAACATAATGGTTGCATTGTACTTCCTCAGTAATGTTAGCTTTCTGATGGGCTACCTGTCCTGGGCACATTTGGGATCAAAGGTTTGCACAAGTGAGAATTACGGAATTAACGTAACATGTAAGCTTACAGTTGCTTTTGTGACTTATTATTTGATTGATTATGTGCTCACCTCCCACTTGGAAAGTTGAGAGTTCAATCCTAGGCAGCGATAGATGTTTCTCTATTAGGGTGCAAAGAGAAAATATCTGCTGTTAGTTAACTCCACATATGAATTAGGAAGGGTATCAAGCCAGTAAACTCTCAATTCCATTCAGTTTCCCTAACTCCACCCTGAATAAAGGGATTAAAGAGTCGTAAAAGTGGGGGGAGTCATTTTAATTCCTAGTGACCATATAAATCAGTGTTTAAATCAGCCTTGGCTACTTTCAAAAGTGTGGAATCAACTCCTAGAATTTCCCAGCCAGCTGTTTGCCCTCTTCTGTTTCCTTTCACCTTTCCCAGCATTTTTATTCTCAAAATAATGACTGTGAAATGTTTTTTTTTAAAAAAACAAATAAACCCAAGAGTTTAAAAACATGAATTTAAGCCACTGCCTCTTTGACTCTGCTTCCAGTCTTTAAAGACATGATTTATATTAAGTGTATGTGGGGGGAATCCTTATTAGGGTTCACAAATAAAAATGTGTACTTGAAAATATGAAGATTTGCAATCATTTGTATGAGCCATCTAAGTATTTTCATTTTCCTGGCATTCTGCAATTGTTAGAGCTATGTTAATTGCTCTGCTGGACAAGGATGGAGGTCAGGCAGCCCTCTGGATACTGCTGAATTTCTATTCCCTGAAGTCCCCATCAGCATAGCCAGTGACGAGGAATGCAGGGAACTGTAGTTCAAAACATGTGGAGAGCTGCAGGTTCCACATCTATTCCTCTGCAAGAGTTTGATCTGTAGCTAGATCTGCTTTATGTCAAAAATTTAGAGACTTCCCATCTCTGTCTGGGAATTGTGTGATTAAAAAAACATAAAAACCATACTAAAATATTGTATCTCAATAAAGGTTCCAGGTAAAACAAGGGTAGAATAAATTATAAGTTAAAACGGGGTAGGGCCTTTTAACCTCAAACTTGGTTGCCTCTCTGAAAGCCCCATGCAAATCAGCAGAACCAAGTCTTCAAACTCTTTTGAAAGGCCAGGAGAATAGGGGCCCCCCTCACCTCTAGGGGAGCATTTTGTAAAGGGGATGCTACAGCAGAGAAGGCCCTCTTCCTGGATCCCACCACTCAAGATTTGTTAACTGACAGGGTCCATAACATATCTTCTCTGCTTGACTGGGTAGAACAGTAATAATATAATGGGAATAAGACAGTTCTGCATGTTTGTCATTCTGAAGCGATGCCATTTATTTGAATATTGCTTAAAAGTAGGAATACTTTAAATGTAACATGATGAGTTCCTCAAATAGTCAAGGTGAATATTGATGGTGGAACATTTCAGCGAATAATTCTGAGTAAGGCCCTTTCCTTACTACTAAGTTCAAATGTTCTCTTCCCGTCCTTGAGTTCACAGAAAACTATACAACATCATAGTGTGTGGCAGTGTCCCATTGCTGATCCCAGTGCTGCATTTATTACTCCTGTTTTAAATCACTACGGTCATTTGATTTCACTCCAAGGTAACGGATGATAAAGCCTGACAGACTTTACATATTTTATATACCTCAAGGCTGCCTTTGGACAGAGTCAAAATGAGGAGTAAAAGACTATTTCAATATCAGTGTAACTAAGAATGACTTAAGTGCATCCCATTCATGGGTTGGGAATGAGATGAAAGCAATGAGGACACAACAGAAAAAATGCTGTTGTGACTTGGGTAGGTGCAAGTAGGGAAAATTGCTTCTTGCAACTTACTATTGCAGCAAGGGAATGATTACTTAAGTTCCTCTGCTTTCTTTGAGAACTACAAATTTAATCTGAATCTAATCCAATGTCAATAAAGCAGACAAATTGATTTTAAAAGAATTTGGGGAAAAAATAGAACTGTAATACAAAGAGACTGACAGAATCAGGTAAAACAGATAAACATTAATTTCAACAGTTCACCGACTGAAAACTACAATAAGAAAAGTTTAGGATTCCTGGTTTGCATCACAATGTTATTTAACATGCATTTTCACTCCCCTTTGTCCTTTTGCTATACAGCGGCCTTATTTTCTGTCTTTGGTAAATCATAAGCCACATTTTGCTTTTTCAAGGACCGCTTGGGAATGCTCTTTTACACATTATTAGTGTGTCTGTACCTACAGCAATAATTCTTAGGATGCCAATAAGCACCAATTCTCCACTGCAAATCTTAGTGTCAATGTATGGGCAAAGAGTCAAAGTAACTGTGAACATCCTCGTGGGTCAGATGCTCTCGACTCCTCTTCCCAGTTTCCACTAACTGTAGTTTGCCACAATACATGCATTATTGATGGAAAGAATTCCTTACTTCCGAAATTAGCTCATCAGTTCAGGAGACTGAAGTTTTCTACCCAAATTCATGAAATGCTTCAGGTAAAGTCTAAGCTCTGGCATGAGCTAGAAGTAAGCCAATGATTATTTGCTGCAATTTGAATGTTTCCAGTGTTCCCACTGGGGAACTATAAAGCAGGTCTTTGTATTTCTTGCCTCTGTGAGTCACCAAGATTTTCTCACATCCACAACTCTCCTGTCCCTTCCACCCACCCATCTGCAAACTTGCCCCTTCTTTACCTCTCTAATGAACACCAGCTTCATGCTCATATTGTCAACAGAATAAAATGTTGCACTGCTGGGTCATCCTATGATGTAACCTTTTTGGGGAAAATAGAGATCTAGCTGAGTGTCAGACTCTTGGTAGCTAATTCAACCAAAATAAGACTCATAATGAGTCTTCTTTAGCAAATTTTTTTTTTGGGGGGGGGGGTATAAAAAGCTGGTGTGAGAGCTAATTTGGTGTAGTGCTTCAGCACCAGGCTAGAAACTAGGAGACTGTGAGATCTAGTCCTCACTCAAGGAACAAATCCAGCTATGTGATCATGGGCCAGTCACTCTCAAACCTAGGAAGCAGTCAATAGCAACCCACTTCTGAAATCATGCCAAGAAAACTGTAGGGACTAGTCCAAGAAGTTTGCATTTGATGAAGTGATGTAAGACTTATCTCTTATCAGGAATAGAAATGACACACCACTTAAGCTGCTTCTATAGTGGGCTAGCAATGAGACAAAGGCCTTCCTATGCGGAATGAGGAACTTGCCACAGCCAATTTGCCATGGTCAACTCACCACAGACAGCTTGCCATGGCCAATTTGCCACAGGACACCTCACTGTGGAACAATTCAACGATTCAATTTAATTCTTTAAAATAATTTTAAAAAATATTTTAATTTTTGTCATTCACATTTCATTTTGTCCCTCCTTTAGCATCCCTTCTTTAATGGTTCCATTGGATTATTTCTTCAATATTAGTGTAACTCTTGTCCCGTGGCAAGTTGTCCCACGGCGAGTTGTCACAGACTCATCCTATGGGGACACCTGTCCTAGAAGGACAGATGGTGGCGCATTGTTGTGCCACGGTTTAGGGGACATGAGGAAGAACTTGGCGTAAAGTTTGCCCCAATTTGTTCTATCTAACAGTGGTGGCAAGTCATGCAAAACAAAATGGGAATAGGAGCCAGAAGTAGGCATCTAATGTTCACCAGAAATGTTCCTTGCCGAATTGGTTAAGGATGCAAGGAGAGCAGTTCCTATCTGGACTGATCTGGTAAGCCTCTTCAAATATCCAACCTGTGGCAGTGTGATTAGGTATGGCTTTGTTCTAACTCCAGAGAGTGACAAAGAAGATCATGCCTGGGAAGAGTAAATAGAAAACACTGATGAAGTTAAATATGAAGCAGCCAGGGAAATCAAATATAATACCTGAGCTCAGCAACCTCAACTGATTTCATTGTGGCCAGGGAAGGAAGAGAGGAAGTGAGGGAAATTATCTCTCTCTTTGTCAGACAGCTAAGCTGTTGGAGGTTATGAGATTCTTTTATTGCTCTAATTTGTAGGGCGATGTGCTGACAATCTCCCTGTTGCACAGAGGATATATAAATTATGCCTGCAGGATGATTAACTGTTTGTCCAGGCTAATTGTCATCATTAAATCTTGCTCAGTCACAGTTTTAAAGCTCAATTTAAACTCTATATCTTTAACAAAGCTTCATTCTCACTTCCCTCTCCCTCCACCACATCTAAGTAAGGATGCACATGTGCGTGTGCGCACACACACACACTCCCTCCACAGGGGGAAAAAGAAACAATAAAGATAATGGTTTAAGTCTGCTTCTCCTGTAATGGCTAAAGTTATAATTGCATGTGTGTAGAAGCACGGCATCCACAAATGGCAAGCCTATGGAGTCCCCTCTTGCCTTAGCCACTAACTCTTATTTCAAATCCCATTGTCTTTGCTTTCCTATATTAATTTCTGAATTATGGATTATTGTTCGGAGACCTCAGAGTCTGAAACAATTCCCCACTACTATTACTGCATAAATCTTTTTTGCCGGTCTGCCGTCCTGCTTAAAGTAGCAATGATTCATTCTGAAAGATTAAGGAAGTGGGAACTTAGAAGACAATTTCTTACCTCTATTGCCATATTGAAAAGCGGATAGAATTCCATGATTTGGTGGTGGGGGGGATGGGTGGGGGCAACCTGAGTGTCATAACGCCAGAGCACTCATCTCCATCTGAGCAATTGCTGATTATGTAGCCAACCAGAATCCATACCAGGATTAGGATAGTACACCACCATGGCAACACATTGAATGAGCTTTTCTCAGAGCTTTTGCATAGCATATTTTTCCTCCTATCTTTCATCCCCCTGACTACTTATATCACAGGTGACAATCAACACATCACGTGACATGTCATCGCAACATATCGCAACTTTTTTCACATTGCCGGAGCTGGGGTGGGCGTAGCCGCCATATGATGCAACCGGCCCGCGAGCTGGCAGTTTGACACCCTTGACTTATATTGTCTGAAAAGACACACACACACATAAACACACACACACACACACCCATACATTTAATTGTATAAAGGCTTTACATTTTGAGTTTATAGAGGACTTAGAGATTTAAAATAATTCTACAAGGAACAAATATGGGCATTCCTCTTCCCACAGGATCCATATCCACATGAATACAGGTAGTCCTTGACTTACAACAGTTCATTTAGTGACCATTCAAAGTTACAACGGCACTGAAGAATGTGACTTATGACCGCTTTTCACAGTTACGACCTTGGCAGCATCCCCATGATCATGTGATCAAAATTCAGACGCTTGGCAACTGGTTCATATTTATGACCGTGTCCCAAGGTCATGTGATCCCCTTTTTGCGACCTTCTGACAAGCAAAGCCAATGGGGGAGCCAGATTCACTTAACATCCGGGTTACTAATTTATCAACTGCAGTGATTCACTTAACAATTGTGGCGAGAAAAGTCGTAAAATGGGGCAAAACTCACTTAACAAATGTCTCACTTAACAACAGAAATTTGGGGCTTAATTGTGGTCGTAAGTTGAGGACCACCTGTATTGACACTACATTCATATCTGTATTTTCTGTAAGACCCTGGAGAATTCATAGAACGAGAAAAGGTTGCATGTACTTTATTTGGGAGTGAAGTTACTAGAGGGTCTCCACTGAGACTCTTCCTCCTTTGATTTTGCCTAGGTCATGGGTCTGCAACCTTGACAACTTTAAGACTTGTGGACTTCAGCTCCCAGAATTCCTCAGCCAGCTATGCTATGCTGAGGAATTCTGGGAGCTGAAGTCCAAAAGTCTTAAGGTTGTCAAGGTTGCCGACCCCTGGCCTAGGTGTTCAGATAATATTGATTCCGCTGGCTCAGAATAATGGAGAATAGCAGTTTAGACAACCAGTTTAGAGCTGAATAGCAGGAATCTATTATGCTATGCTGGCCAATATATTGTTTCATCTGTACTTGAAGATTAGATAATTATCCGTTTAAAGCAATTGCAAATATTTAAATTGGCTTAACATCATTGTTCTTTTCCCAGCTGAGAATTCAAGGTCATTCTGCTTTGCTTGATGAATGAGTTCTACATCAACGCAGAAAGCTGCATATCCTTACCACTTATATATGCCAACATGATGACAATAAGACAGAGATATTTCTAGGACCCAAATTATTTAAGACATGGGAGATCAATGAAACTTATCTCTTCCCATTTTTAAAAGTGTCTTAAGTGTCTTCGTGTTTTTGGTTTTTTTTTTTTCTGTGAGTCAAATCATACCTTGGAGGGGGAATTTTAGTTGTGAAAATGGCTGGGGAGCTAAGCATTAATTGCCATTCTATTGGTCCCGGTGCTAATCCATTTATGGATGCTATTCGCCTTTGAGGTATTCTACACAAATCTCTTTAGATGTATAGAAGAAAAAAAGATCAAAGCTGTGATTAACATTTTTGCTCCTCAAACTATGTCCTCTCCAGGGTTTTTGCCCTATATCATCCTTTCCCAACCTGGTATCTTCCAGATGTGTTGAAGCTGTAGTTTTCTTGTATTCCCAGACTGCATGGACCAGTATATCTGAAGATGTGAAAACTGGGAGGGCTATGCTAAGCATTCACTTTCAGCTCCTCACTTATATCTAGATGGTCTCCTCCTTGTTCTACCCCTCCAAAGGATGGGAAACACTTCTTAAATGATACCAAGTAGTCATATAGCCATCAGGCTTTCTATAGCATTTGCTACAGCAATCAGAGAAATACCATGTTTTCTAAAATACAGGTAATCCTCAACCTATGGCCTTAATTGAACCCACAATTTCAGTCCTAAATCATGCTGGTCATAAAATGGGTCATGATGTGACCATGGCCAATTTTACAATCTTTTTCTGTGGCTATCATAAAGTAAACATCACAGTCATTATGCAAACCCATTGTTCAGTTAAGAGGCATTTTCCCCCAATAAATGCCAAGTTTTTTTGGGGAGGGAGGTCATAAATCATGGTCATATGACTATGGGAAACTGAAAACGGCCCTAAATATGGACTGGTTGCTAAGAGCCCAAAATGTGATCATATGATTATGGGTAGGGCTTGGATCTCAGAATTTTGAATCTGGGTCCTAAGTCCTTTTGGAGTCTGATGTAATTTTGAAGAGTTGCTAAGCGGTCAGTTGTAAACTGAGGACTTCCTGTAAAAACTATCCTAGGGCAGGGGTAGGCAACCTTGGCTCTTTTATGACTCATGGACTTCAACTTCCAGAATTCCTGAGTCAGCGTCCATGAGTCATAAAAGAGCCAAGGTTGCTTACCCCTGTCCTAGGAAGTATAGCAACCCTAGAAAATCTTGTGATTCAGATGCTATTATTCCAAAAGCTGCATTTTAGCTCCTCTCTCCCCCAGTTTTAAAACCTTAGTTATCTGGGGATAAGCAGTCTGCAGCCTCAGCACTACCTGGAGCCTCCAATTCCCTTTTTTAGCAGTGCACTATCTGACCATGATGGATAAAACTATGTTTTCTGCCATTTTGAAATTCTAGAGGGAGGCCCAAATAGATACATATCAGTTAAAAAGAAAATTAAAGAACTCCTCAAACAACTGGACTGCCCACATATGTGAGTTGTCTTTATCTACTCTGTTTCTCCTAAAAAATGAAATGCAACTTGTCTTGGCAACCAAAATATTTCCCACACTACTCTAAATCTATTGTTTGAGGCAGCCAAACTGCATTATCTCATGGTAAGAAGAATCAAGAAATTGGTCATGATAACTAGGAAAGATACTTTCAATCCATATGCTCAATGGTGTCCACAGTAGGAGTCAAGTATGCTAGTCTAAAAAAAGCAGCATCAAGCCATCATGCCACATGCCAATCTCCTTATGTATGCATGGTGCGACATTAAAAATGGGCATTTCTACCATGGACAAACTAAAAAATAAACCAACCCAATTTTTAGTTGGAGCACATCATTGAAATTCAGATCCAGAGATTATGAGGCTCTTTCTTCATTGCTGAGTTGAACTGGTCTCCGCCTATCCTTGACCTGGCAGAGAACTAATCAGTATGAAATTGCTTATCCTCACTGCCAATCCCTATTCTGCCTATATTGCCTCAGTTCCCAATCACTGACCTTCATTATTTTTGATCAACTTGAGGCAGCATATATACTTAATGCTCCTAGTGTCTCACAACAACAAACCTATGAGCTTGTTGGCCTGAGAAAAAATTACCAGCCCAAAGTACCTACTCAAGCCTAATGAAGGAGTAGAATTTATGGTCTCCCAGTTTCTAATCCAGCACTTAACCACTACATCAAACTGGCTCTCTGTCTTCCTTCCAAGGTAACTGTTAAGATTTTGCACACTTGGACAGGGATAAAGAGAAAATACTACTTTAACATCAACACAGCTAATGATTTCTTTAAAAATGCTTCATTCGTGGGCTTTGAGAAAAGATGAAGGCCATATCATGGGGACATCCCAGTAAAAAAAAAATTACCTTGATGAAGCACAAGTGAAGAAAGGTCCTCAGTTAGTCACTCTCAACTGTATGCAAAGCAGTGGATAAGTGGCACAAAAATAAAACAAGAAACTACATGTTGCAGATCAAATTCTTACACATGGATTTGATTAAGGGATTAAGCAAGAAAACCCAGAGACAGATTAGCCGTAAAAGACAGTTGAGTGACTTTGAGCCAGTCATCTCTCACTCAGCCCAACTCAGAGTTGCTATTGTGGGGAAAAATAGGAGGAGGAAGGTGTGTTGGATATGTTGCTGCCTCGAATTATTTTTAAAAATAATAAAGGTAGAATATAAATACATAAGGAATTGCAATAGTGGTGAATATCTGTAGCTTGGGTGTAGGATATGGGTGAAGGTTTGCTCTCCGAGCTTGTGGGTTGGTTTCTGAATGTTTCGTTACCAGGCTAAGTAACATCTTCAGCAGAGTTTAGGGGATATCAGTGTTCTTCTGTTTATAAGGGCTTCAGTGATTGGTATGTTAAGTGAGGGTCTTGTGATGGGGAGGTTACATCAAGTCATGGTCATTGGGAGATGAACTGATGGGGGGCTTACGAGGGTTGGCTGAGGTTGGTGCTGTCTTTGGTTAACAGTGTGGTTGATTTGGATTCTGAGGGGTTTGGAGGCTGGTTGTAGGTTGATGTGTCGGTTGATAGAAGTGTGGCAGATAGTAGCATGGCTGATGATTTTTGTGTTGCTCCAATCAAACTGGTACTGTTTGGTGTTGGTGTGGGTAGAGATTAAATATTTGGGATCGTGGCGTTTGACTGCCAGCTGGTGTTTATGGATGCTGGTTTTTAATGGACATGATGTATGTCCCACGTAGAATTGGTTGTGATCATTCCATTTGATTTTGTAAATTACATTTTCTTCCGTCCTTCCTTATCTTATCTTGTTTTTGGTTCTGGATAATTCCTGGCAGAGTGTGGCTATGGGTTTGTGGGCTATTGCTATTCCTATGGGTTGGAGAATTCTGGCTGTCATTTCCAACACCCTGTATATTCTTGCTTTGACACCTTTTATGTATGGTACGTTTAGTTATTGTGTGCTAGTTGACTGTGTGGTGTTGTGGTTTGGGTGCTGTGTGTCGGAATATGAATTTTTTTAGATAGTCTTTATGGAGAAAAACATAAAGCAACTAGTTCTCTTCTGCTTTTCTTAGTGTTGTGATGCTGCAGTGTGTCCTGGTCCTTCTGAAGAGGATCTGGACACAGCTTCTTTTGTGTGTCACCACACAAGCTGAAGATCTGGTCCATGTGTGTATGTTTGCGGTAGATGCGGCTTTCCAGTTCTCCATTGTCTAGTCTCCTTATGTCAATGTCGAGGAATGGGAGTCTGTTGCCTGTTGTCTGTTTTCTCTTCGTAACATAAGGAATTCCCTGTCTCTTCCTGATAGTGTTAAAACTATGAGGAGTATGAACCAGAAGCTACGTTGAATAGATGAATGGATGATCTTTTGGCTCAACAATGAGAAATGTATTCAAATCAGCAGCATCAACATTCCATTTTATCTCCTGTGCATGTGTATGTGCCATACAATAAATAAATAATTATATCTAACTAGACTCTTTAATGTTGTGAGTGAAGGAACAGCACTTTCTCTGCTTCTTAGCCTTCACCGAAAAAGGGCCATAGGTGAATCATTCAATGGGCATTTGTTAGAAATGGGCACCGGGGAACTGGGATTTGAATTTGACACCTTATAATGAAACAAAGCTTCTTTCTGTTCTTCTGTTCTCTCTGTTAGAGTTCTCCACAATGCTCTCATTTTCTGGCTGCTTTTATAAAATTAGCAAGCAAAAAGAATGCAGGGCCGAGGATTGGGAGGAGATTGAGAGACAAACCTATAAGTACAAATTCAGCAATGGAAAAGCTTCAAAAGCTAAATGGTAGTTAGTCTGGCCACCAATCTAATCAAAATCCACTTTTACTCATATATCACTGGGTCAGACAAGTGATCCCCTAGTCTATGATAGGGGTCAAATCCAGGCACTTCAGGAAAATTCAGGAGCAGCACTCCATTCTTTTCCATTTGCATCTAATTGCCCCAATCTACAGGGCTAACTATATGTTATAGACCACTGAATATTTTTGAAAAGCTGTTTTAGAAAAGGATATTTAAAATGGAGGGAAAGCAGTGGGAGGAAGCAGCAGTGTTTAAATCTTATTTCTACTTCTACTTACCAAAATTCAATCAGGTTCAGTTCCAGATTTATGTGGGCCCTTCATTGAATGTGACATCATATTTAAACATAGCACTCGGGATGTTTATAATCCAATTATGAACCATCTACTGGCACTTCCGCATTAGTCCCTGGATTGCATAAAGTCATCCCATAGTCAAATGGATTTCATACCAATGCAACTGTCCCGATTTTCAAATTGCAAAATTCCCATTTCACAGTTTAAGACAATGGACTCTTTGAATCCTGAGGCCAGTTTGATGATCCTTAATTGGGAGAAAGAGAGAATGCTGGTCAGTTTTCATGAGTCCTGGATTGTAATGGAAAACTCTAAGAGTATCTAAGAGTGCTCTGAGATGGGGCTGTACCAGAAACAGTTTTTAATTGGACATTTTAGAGAAAGGATCTTAACAGAGGTAAAATAACAGTTAAAAGAATATAAACACAAATAGATAAGCAAAGGATTGAAAATGTCAGGGAGCTTGAAATTTTTCCAATATTGCAGGAGAAGCGAAAGAACCTGGGGCAGAGTTAAAAGAGGGATCAGCCTAGAATTCTTTTTTTTTTTTTTTATTGAATTTTTTTCAAAAATTTTACAAATAAACATCCACCCCCCCCTCCCAAACCACCCCACCCTCCCCCCCCCCGACTTCCCAGAACTGAATATAGGATTATTTAACAAATTTTAAAAAATAACGTATACAATTTATAAGATAATTAATAATAATAATAAAAATCATAATAATAATATATATAATAATAATATACGTAAAAAAAAGGAAGAAGAAAAAAGGGAAAAAGAAAAGAGAGAGAGAAAGAAAAAAGAAAGAGGTAGGCGAAAAATAAAACATATATAGAAAAGTATATAAATAATAATACAGAAGAAGAAAGAAAGAAAGAAAAAAAAAACAATCATTACAAGTTATAAAAAGGCTAAATAATATTTTTCCATATCTAAATTATGTTGTATAAAATTTATCCATTTTTCCCATACCGCAAAAAAATTCTCTTGAGATTGCTCCTTTAAAAAAGCCGAAATCTTTGCCATTTCTGCCAAATACGAAACTTTATAAAACCACTCTTGTAAAGTAGGCAAGGATTCCTTCTTCCAATATTGTCCTATTAACAGCCTAGCGGCTGTAATCAAATTTAGCATCAATATAACCTCCCTAGCATCACAATCAGTAACAATACCTAATAAAAATAATTGCGGAGTAAATTTTACCCTCCTTCTAAAAATTCTCTGAATATTCCACCATATCTTAATCCAAAAAGCTTTTATATGCTTACACGTCCACCAGATATGATAATAAGTAGCATCCAAGTGTCCACATCTCCAGCATTTCGGCTGTAAATTAGAGTACATAATGGACATTTTCTTTGGATCAAGGTGCCATCTATAAAACATCTTATAAAAATTCTCTCTTAAATTTTGCGCTTGTGTGAATTTAACATTTCTTGTCCAAATAAGTTCCCAAGTATCCATTGAAATCGATTCACCAATATTCTGTGCCCATTTAATCATACAATCTTTAACTAATTCAGATTCTGAATCCAATTCCACTAAAACCCCATAAACTCTCTTAATATGGGTTGGCCTTTGATCTCTTACTTGTTTTAGGAGAGTTTCATCTTCTCTAAGCCAGCCCATTTTACAATCCATCTTCCATCTGTCCACTATTTGTCTATATTGGAACCATGAATAAGTTAGATTTTCATGTATTAGTTCTTCCAAAGATTTTAACTGCCAGTCTTGGCCATCCCATCTAAGTAACTGTGCATAAGAAACCATATCCATATTAACCCCTTTCCTTATACCTTCTATGGCATGCCGAGGTATAGCCCATAATGGTATTTTAAAATCAAATTTATAATACTTCCTCCACACTCTAAGCAAAGAGATTCTTATAATATGAGACTTAAAAACCCAATCCACTTTTTTATTAAATATTAAATAGGCATGCCATCCAAAAAGTAAATCCCAACCTTCCAAATGAAGTATTTCTATATTTGTTAAATTCACCCAATCGCTGATCAATGTTAGTACTACAGCATCATAATACAATTTCATATTTGGTACCTTGAGTCCACCTCTCTCACGAAAATCTTGCATTATTTTAAGTTTCACCCTTGGTTTTTTCCCTGCCCAAACAAATTTATTAATACCTTTTTGCCATTCATCTAAATTACGATCACTCTTTAAAATAGGTAACATTTGAAACAGAAAAATAAACTTTGGCAGGACATTCATTTTAATAACTGCAATTCTACCCATAAGGGATAACTGTAAATTGTTCCAATTTTTTAAATCCTTCTGTATCTCCGTCCACAACTTTTCATAATTATTTTTATACAGTTTTGCATTGGAAGCAGATAATGTAACCCCCAAATATTTTACCTTATCAACAATTTCAAAGTCTGTTAACTTAACTAAAACCTGTTTATCACCATTAGTCATATTTTTAGCTAATATTTTGGTCTTATTATTATTAATTTTAAAACCAGAAACACGTCCATATTGTTGGATCAATTGTAATAATTTTACCACCGAACAAATAGGTTGAGACAAAGTAACAACCAAGTCATCTGCAAAGGCTCTTAATTTATATTCTTTTTTATTAATTTCTATTCCTTTTATTTCTTGAGACTCCCGAATTTTAATCAACAATATTTCCAATGTTAAAACAAACAATAACGGGGATAACGGGCATCCCTGTCTTGTACCTTTTTCTATTACAAAAGCCTCTGACAAACCCCCATTTACAATAAGTTGAGCAGTCTGTTTTTGATATATATTAGATAGTACTTGTAATATATTTTGTCCAAAATTCATCTCCTTAATTAAACATAACATAAACTGCCAGTTCACTTGGTCAAAGGCTTTTTCAGCATCCAAAAATATCAAGCCTGCAGAGACTTGGTTATTCTTTTCTAAATACTCTAATAAGTTAATAATTTGTCTAACATTATTTTTCATATACCTTCCAGTTATAAAACCCGATTGATCCTTATGTATAATCTGCTGCAAAATCCCCATAAGCCTATTAGCTAAAATTTTTGCAAAAATTTTATAATCCACATTTAAAAGAGATATAGGCCTATAATTTTTAGGCAATGTAAGATCTTGATTGTCTTTTGGAATCAGTGATATAAATGCATTACGCCAAGATGGAGGGATCTCTAACCCCTGTAATAAGTTATTAAACAATTCACACAACGGTTGAGTCATCTCTTCTACTAGAGTTTTATAATAAATAGATGTCAACCCATCCGTACCCGGCGCTTTGCCCAATTTCAATTGTTTAATAGCTGTAACAATTTCTTCCTTAGTAATTAAACCATTAATCTCTTTTTCCTGATCTTCTGTTAATTTAGGAAAATTAACTTTACCTAAATAATTGTTTATATCTGTAGTTTGAATATTAGTACTCTTGTATAATTTTTGGTAGTATTCTAAAAAAGATTTCTTAATCAATTCTTTCTGATAAACCAATTTACCATTATAATTTATTTTATCTATATTCCTCTGTTTCTGTTTCTTTCTTAACTGATAAGCCAACCATCTCCCTGGTTTATTAGCATTACAAAATGTATTTTGTTTCATAAATAGTAAATTGGTTACAGCTTGATCAGCCATCAACATGTTAAATTGTGTTTTTAACAGTTTTATAGCTCCTTTCACCTTTTCATCTAAAGGATTTGAAATTAGGAGTTTCTCTTTTAATTTAATCTCCTCTTCTAAATCTTTACGTTTCTGAATCTGTTTCTGTCTATGCAAGTTATTCATTTTTATCAAAATACCACGCATAAAAGCTTTACTTGCATCCCACACCATTGACATTGATGTTCCCTTATTCATATTTAAAGCAAAATATTCCTTTAAACATTCCTTTAGTTTATGGACATTTTTTTCTTGTTTAAATAAATTCTCATTCACCCTCCAGGATCTCCTGTCTTCTTTCTCGGCAAACAGTTCCATCCAAACTGGACTATGATCAGACAATGTCCTAGGAAAAATTTTTACATTCTTCACCCTGTTGTATAAATCTGTTGTAATAAAAAAAAATCAATTCTTGAGAAAGATTGGTGTCTATCTGAGAAGAAGGTAAAGTCCCTTTCTTCCTGGTTACGTTCACGCCAATAGTCTCTCAATTCCCAATCTTCTTTCATGTCAAAGAAGGCTTTAGGTAGCTTAGCCTGTTTAAAAAAAGTAGAAGAGCCTTTTTTATCCTTTTGTATATCTAAGACACCATTCCAGTCTCCCATTAAAATCACAGATCTATAGTCCAACAAGGTTATTTTCTGATGTAGCAACCTGTAGAATTGCTCCTGTTGCTGGTTTGGTGCATACAGCCCCACGATAAGAATTTTCTTGCCATATAAACCAAGTTCAAGCATAACATATCTTCCATGAGGATCTGATTCTAACAGGATAGCAGATAAATTCTTCTTAACATAGATTACCACACCCCCTTTTTTCCCAGGGGCGGGAGATACAAAATGAGATCCCAAACGAGGATTGTTTAAATATTTTTGGTCTTTAGATGTAATATGAGTTTCTTGCAAACAGATAATATCATTGTTATGTTGCTTTAAATAATGGTAGATTTTTTTTCTCTTTTGAGGAATATTTAATCCATTAACATTCCAGGTCAGGAGCTTTGCCATCTCCCTTGGCCTTGAGCCTGGAGAAGATCCCCTCAAATTCTGCTACTGAAGAGTATGTTGCAGAGCTTTTGGGTCTTGCTCCTCCCACCGGCATTGAGACAATTTGCTGAGTAGATTCTTTAATTTCTTTTTCTTTTTTCTGTTGTTCTTTTTCTTTGCGTTTATGTGCTGCACGGGTCATTCTCTGTTCTTTAACCTCTGCTTGGGACATCCATACCACCTGTCCAGCAGTCATCACACCTGTACCTTCAGGTTTCTGTTCCATCTCTTTATCACTCAAGACTTTGTGCATCATGGGCAGAGGTGAGCCTGCACCCAGGACCGTTTTGTAAAAATCCTTAGCTTTAGCAACTGTATTAAGTCTGTAACGTGTCCCCGCATGGCTCAGGACAATACCCATCGGAATCTCCCATCTAAATGGCATCAGTCTTGCTTTAAGTTCATTTGCTAAAAAAGCAAAATCTTTTCTGCTTCTTAAAATTTTAGGTGGAATTTCCTTTAATATAATAATATCTTGGGCAGCAATCTGGAATCTTTTGTTGTAGAAAATTTGCAAAATCTGGTTTCGCAAAGACTTCTTAGCAAAATATATCACCACATCTCTAGGCAGATTCTTCTGTTTTGCAATCCAAGAATTAACTCTATAAATTCTTTCCACTTCCCCACGTAACTCATCTTTATCTATGTTCAAAATAACAGCCAAGTCATTAATCACCATTTCCATCAAGTCTTGGGTTTTATCTTCTTTCAGGCCTCTTATTCTCAAAGCATATTCCATCTGTCTATACTGGAACATAAGAATATCATCTTGTGAAGCTTCCACTTTTTTCTCCATATCTTGGAATTTATAATCCAAAAGTTCTACTGTTTCTTCAATTTCCTCCACTCTAGAGTCCAGCTTCACGACCACTGAGGCCACTCCAGATAAAGCTAAAAGTATATCATCCCTCAAAATAGTATTATTCTGTTCTAAAAGTTCCTTCATCTCTTGCTTCATTTCTTCCTTACTTTCAGATTTATTCTGTTCCAACAATTGCTTCATTTCCTCCCTAAACTGTGACACAGCATTTACCATTATTTCTTTAATGTCTTGTGCTGATGTACCAGATGGGGGAGGTGAAGGTGGAGTAGTTTTAGGTTGCTGCACTGAGGGTATTATTTTAAGTTGTTGTTGCCCAGTAGAAGTAACAGGAGAAGAGATTACCTTAGGAGCTGTAGTGGCTGGTTGTCGTTTTGAAGCCATTTTAATTTATCTTCCTTTCTTCATAAAAATACCAGTAAAAAATAAAAAATCCAAAAGATTAAAAATAAAATAAAATAGAATAAAATAGAATCAATTTAGAAAACTCCCAGAAGATAAAAAAAACTTAAAAAAGAAAACAGTATTAAGCAATAATTCAGCCAGTCCGTCTTTCAAAAGAAAAACTTTCAAAACGCCATTTTACTTTCACTCTCACTTTTCCGCCCGCGAGAAAAAAAAAGAAAGCTCAAAAAATAAAAAAAAATCAGCACATACTAAATAAACTAAGTAAACTAAAAAAAAATAAAATAAAGCTAAACTATAAATAAAGTCCTTTAAACAGTTCTGTCCGGTTTAAAATTACTCACGGTTACTTTAAATACGGAGATGGTAGCGGCGTTTCGCTTTGTTTCCGAAGAAACAAAGACAGCTGAGAGGCGGAGAAGGCAATGAACTCCGAGGGAGCACTCTTTCTACCCCCCTAAAATAAAAATCCAGGGAAGGTTAAGAGGTTCTACCTCTATTCATGCGATCTCTACCCCTTCCCTTCGCCCGGGAAGAGGATTGCGAGCTGCGGGCCAGCTGATGAACGCTGTGCTCCGCGGATCTAACACCATCTCAGGAGGACGGCTACAAAGTAGCCGCCATCTCCACCGCCTTAACCACCGGAAGTCCTCCAGCCTAGAATTCTTATGTAGCCACAAGCAGACTAAGTCAACTCCCTTGAATTCCATTGACCATTATCTAACTCCAAGCAGGTGGAACCCATTAGTTGAGAAGATTCCTCTACATAGGCTTTTTATCAACAAATCAACTTAATTGGATCTTTACATGTGGACCTGTCTCTCATGCCTAACAAATATATAATTAATTACTTATGTATTATATTCTACCACTTTAAAAGACTAAGAATCATTATTAAGCATTGAACTAAAAATAAATATTAGAAACCTTGATCAACACAGTATAAATCACCAAGTGAAATGAGAAAATATAGTAAATCCAATCAGAATGAGAATATCTTCTTATTTTAATATCCCATGAAGTTAAAATATACACTCAGTATACAGAAAAATCCAAATTTTAAATAAGATACAAATCCATGTTTTACGTTATAGTCCAGGATTGGTTTCCAATGAAAACTGTTTTTTTTTTTTGTTTTTTTTTAGGCATTGGGGACTATAGTAGTGATATTGTCCCAGTTGTAATTACTGTTCGGGGAGTAAAATAGTGGTTTGCTGTTTGTATCTATTTTCCCTTCTACTACCATAGGTCAGGGCAGATTTCAATTCTTCTCAACCTTCAGACTGCATAAGCTTTATGGGATCTGTAGTCCCAAACACTTGGAAGGCACCACCATACAGTTTAGCCCTGCTGTACTACATCAATATGAAAGCAATATTATGGTCTGTGACCATAATAAAGATTTGATTGATTGAGTGATATAAAAGTAAAATATAACATGAAAGCCATTGCAGGAGAGTCATTATCAAAGGATATTAGGATAATTATGGGGTTATATAAGAGCAGATCCTTGTGACCCTGGTTGTAATAGCTCATTCACTATGCTTCAGCAATACAAGACTACTCTTCTTTTGGGTGTAGGACAACTCATGGCCAACTCACCACAGCCACCTCACCATGACCAACTCACCAACTCGCCATGGGAAAACTCACTGAGACCAATGCCATGGGCCGAGTTGTCCCACAGTGAGCTGACCCATTCTGTTTCTTTTAATAGATGCTAACCATTCACATCTCATTTTTTTGGGTCTAGGTTTAGTATGGTTATAACACTGGTTTGTTGGTTTGGGCTCCAAACTTCGCAATTTGGTTGCATATGTTCATCACCATTCAAGGAGACATCGTCAGTGTACTTTGAATTGTGCTCATCTGTCAGAGCACTGGCCTTTAAATGCCTTTTTATGTAATGCAAATTGGTATGAATGTTATTTGTTCAGATATTTCTGAGTCATGGTCTGATTTCAGGCTGTTTGATTGGATGGTTGTTGTTGCTGGGCCACAGTCTTTGGTGTTAAGTACTGTCTATGTGATGCAAATTAGCGTTAGTGTTGTTTGTTCCAATGCTTCTGAATCATGGTCTGGTTTTGGCTTGTTTGGCTGTTGTTACCGAGATGTGGTCCAATTTCTTGTGAAGGGTTATGATTTCTGTTGCTGCCTGTTTGTTAGTTTTTAAATGCTACTTTCAGGATGGTTGTTGGAATTAGTTCTTTCATTCTCAGTGGTTGTAGACTGGGTCAATGTCAATATGTCTGTTTATTCAATTATTGATGGAAAACCAGGCTTCAAGGAAATCTCTTTCTCTCCTTGATTTGGTTATAATATTGATTTAGGACCGTTTTCGAGAAAAACATGTTGTTTCATATTGAGCTGTGCATTGTTCTTCCACAAAGAAATGCAGTCTTGGATCATCCCTGAACTTTCTATTTTCATACAATGTAAATTGTCTAATTAATTGTTATAATATAAGGCATGGAAGATTCATATTGTAGTTAATACAATTGGATTAAGAGCCAATTTGGTGGACGGGTTAAGGCACCAGGCTAGAAACCTGGACACCATAAGTTCTAGTTTTACTTTGGCATGGAGCCAGCTGGGTGACCTTGGGCCAGTCACTCTTTCTCAACCCTAAGCAGAAGGCAACAGAAAACCATTTCCAAAAATCTTGCCAAGAAAACTGCAGGGACTAGTCCAAGCAGTTGCCAGGAGTCAAAACTCATTCAAAAGTGTGTGTGCATGCAAACATATCACACACACACACACAAGCACACACAAAATTGAATAATTGCCAGCCAGATATCCTTAACAATCTACTGTTAAGGATAGGATAATTGTAGCCAGATATCCTCAACAATCTAGAGATTTTCCAGTGCATCTTAACCTATCTTCTGCCCAACCCTGAACCAAGAAAAAGAAAACTCAACTCAAAAAAGTCACGGGAGGGTTTCTCTAATTGGCCTTCCCAGGGCGTCTTTTACAAAATGGAAGGTATTTTAATGGATTGAAATGGCACAAAAGGTGCATGGGAAAGGAGCAGGAGGCTTGGAGGTCAGCTGGCTGTTTAGGTTCCAGAGGCTGGGAGGTAGAGATGCTGGGAAACAGCCATCTGCAATGGGAAGACCATGCGCTGCAGCACTGCAGGATGACCCCGGCCTTCCCCAATGGTGATGGGTCTTACAGGCAGATGAGAAAAGGCGGGGGGGATGGGGGGAGAGGCTGGTGTGAAGGGTATTGAAGGGCACAGAAGGGTTTTTGCTTTGAGTCAGGTTTGCAAAAAGTCCTTTTCCAGCAGACAAAGAAAAAACTGGAGAAATGCCTTTGCAAAGGAACAAAGGAGAGTGGCATGAGATACCTGGGCTTCTTGGCGAAAGCTGGGAGGGAGTGGGGAGAAGGAAGAATGCTGGCTCGGCAGGGGAGAGGCTTTTCTTTAGAATACACTCTGCATATTTTACTGCCAGCAAAGATGTGGTAATGATTTAATATGCAAAGGTAGATAGCTTGGCATTGATATGCATCCACCCTGCATAACATGCGCATACATATTTCAAAGGGGGTGTGCAAGAAAGCGGGTGGTTGAAGGCAGACATTTGTCAGGATTTAGCCCTGGGAAAGATTTTTTTTTTTTCTCCTTGAAATGAAGGTGGTGGCAGAAGGGGGGAAGGGGAAAGAAAGGAGAGAGGGAGGGAGAATGGTGGTCAAATCAAATGATTGAGACCTTTAAAGCATTAGAAAAAGAAGCCCGTGTTAGCAAGCTGGGCACAGAATATATTACATTTTTGTATATATTCAAGAGCACTAAATAGCTGAATATTAAGCAACACTTTTGAGATGGAGTGGATGGAAAACAGGCAGCAGAATGTGAAAATTCAGAGGGAAGCTGTGGAAATTTGTTTCTTAAACAAGGAGCTGGTTTACTGTGGCATTGCAGCAGGAGCTCCTGAGATTGGACCCCTTTGTCTGTGAACCTTTTCCTTGGAGACTCTACAACAAGCAGAAATAAAGAAACCAAGCAATCTTTGGGGTTTCATTTTGCTCTGCTTTAAAATTAAATACTGTAATATAGGGCAGGGAAGGAATTGTGGCAGCTAAATCATCTGAAAAGGAAAGCTTCAGGATATACAACCTTAACCATTATCTCTCTCTCTCTCTCTCTCTCTCTCTCTCTCTCTCTCTCTCTCTCTCTCTCTCTCTCTTCTCTCTCTCTCTCTCTCCTCTCTCTCTCTCTTTTTTTTTTTTTTTTTTTTTTTTTTTTTTGCTAATTTCTTATACTACAGAATGAAAGAAAGTCAAGGAATTTTCCAGGGTGTATTTCACAATATTTAAAGAATGTTCCTTTCCAGATAACATGCTTAATTGGGTTTTGGGTCTACCGAGCCAAGCAAGTTACGCAAATTCCAGAGACAAGTTAATTGACTTGGCCAATTAAACCAGAGGGGAGTTAGATCTGATCTTGTTTGGGATTAAATTAACTCCCCTGCCACCCTGTACAAAGTCTTCACCAAAGAGTTCTCCATCCTTTCCAATATCAATTATTATGTTGATGGCCTCCTAGACAGACCTTTCCCAAAAAAGGAAGCCTCTCTAGGCAACCTTCCACAGCCACAGAAAGAGATGGAAAAAGGGAAGGTTGATTACACCCACCTTGAATTTGCCTTCAGTAACATCGGTTCCAGTCCTACTCTTTTGTTATGAGACAGAGACAGAGAGAGATGGCAGGAATTGGAGAGAATGGTAAGTCTCCTAGACACTTTAATGGTGGTTAGAAGGATTAAAAACATAGATGGCTGATTGAGTCATCATATATGCCTGGCACCCAAAGGTAATCAATGCACTAGGAGAGTGGATGGCTGGTTTGTTTGTGTGGTGTCTTTAATATAGCTTTTATTGGACAAGCTGATCTTAACTAAGATGTGTTTGAATATTAGTAGCTCTGGTTGGTAGTTGGGCGGTTGGTTTGATCACTGAGCTTGGCAATTTGGCTGCAAACCTTTCATCTCCATTCAGGGGGACATCTTCAGAGCACTTTGAATTGTGCTCATCTGTCAGAGCACTGGCCTATAAATATCTTTTTGTGTGATGCAAGAATGTAAAATCCTAGAAAAAAAGCAGTGAGGGCCACCAACCCAAAGTCCCACTAACCAGCAGGAAATATAAGTTCATGTTAAAAGTGATCTACAGATTAAACACAACAAGACATCGTATTGATTCATTAGCTGTTCTCTGAACATACCCGCTGTCTTTTATTAACCTGTAGTAAATTGTATGAACTCAGCCATTTTGTTGCAAAAAGATTAAAATCCTTGCTAACCTATAGAGATGAAACAGATATTGATAAACAGATCACTATTATATTCATGTCCTGCCCAATCTGACCCCTTAGAACAGGGATGTCACATTGCCGGCCAGCGGGCTGGACACATCATGTGGAAGCCGCACCCACCCCATTGCCGGCAATGGCAAAACCAGCCCAATATGTTGTGTGACATCACGTGACATTGCGAGTTTGACATGCTTGCTTAGAACATAAAAAGATGCTTTGCTAAAGCAATCAAAAATGGCAAACAAGTATTTGTAGAATGGTACAGCTATATTGTGTGTGATAATCAGCTCCTATTTAATTCAAAATATTCTTAGCCAGAACAGAAATGAAAGAAAATCCTAGTCTATATCAGTATCTCCCTCATTACTTTTATTGAGAGTTTTCTTGATTTAATGTTAACTCTTCTAAAGCATTATGGAAACTTTAAATTCCAGAATCTAGTTATGAGCAGGAAGATACAGGCTACTCATACAAATTAGGACAGTGCCCTCAATCTTTAATATTGGATGAATTTTTTTTCCAACTTATACAAGTGGCCCTTATTAACTGTGGTTTTGCATATCCACAGATGAAAAACACAAAGAGACCCAGTTTGGTCTAGTGGTTAGAGCACCAAGCTAAAAGCCAGAAGACTGTGAGTTCTAGTCCTTAGATAGGAAAGCCAGATATTTCAGCCCATGACATCAGGCTCAGGCAACAAGCCATTGGTCAATTTCTATCACAACCAATGGATCAATACCCAAAAAGTGGTCCCTGCACATGCAGGAAAAATGCTAAGAAGTTGGAAAACACAGACCTGACCTTATCACCTGCAGTAAAGATTTCACATATCTTCAGTTTAGGGTATGATTTCTGTGTACAGTACTTTACATATGTCAGATGAGCTTTTGTGCATGCATAAATATGCATAAATATGTTTTCTATGTTTTCATTAATCACAGTCTCTTTATCTATGGTTGTTTGGATGGAATGGAACCACCTGCAAATAGTGAGGCTCATCTGTTCTCCTCTGTGCATCAGATAAGAAGAATGCCTGAGAGTGGGAAGGACTCCTTTTCAGTGGTTTGACATTGCCTCTGTTACTGGAAACACTCCCTTCTCCATATATCTGTTTGTATCAAGGGAGAGATTGTTTCCAGAAAACTAGTTTTTTGGAGAGCAAGGTACACCTTTACATTCATCATAGGCAGCAGGGAAGCTCCTTAATAAGGGAATAAGAAAGGAAGGGACTTCAAGGTTTTTTAAAAAATAAAAATAAATGGTCCTAATAAGTGGAGGAGGTATTATCTGAGCTCCACCTTGGGCAGTAAAATGTCTTCAGCTGACTCTGAACTCTTAGGGCACAGCCTTATGTCAACTGCAACATGAACACTGAAAGGACCAGCACTTTTCTTGTGCAACACAAGAGAGTGGGCAGAAGAAATGCAACAGGCCAGAGTAAGAAAATAGAAGTGAAAATGAACACAGGTGAGATTAAGTGAGATAGACTAAGAAACAGCAAAGGAGTGAGAAAGAGAATGAGGCAGGCAAAAAACATGAGTGAGAAAGTCAACAAGAGGCAGAGAAGCAGTAAGATAAAAAAAAATGAGAGAGCAAGAAGCAAAGCAAACGATAAGGGAGAGAATGGGATTACAAAATGCCTAGCCAAATGATTGCCAGCGCACACAGAAAAAGGAAATTCTCCAGAATTCTTTTTGATTTGTTCTTGTGCATTTGCTGAAAAAGAGTTGGTTGCAGAAATTGTTTTAGAGGATAATGTATTCATGTGTTATATTTCTATCCCACCTTTCCTACAGGAATTCATGGTGGGAAAAATTGTTTTCCCTCCTCTACTTTTCCCCCACAGCAACACCTTTTATGAGACAGATTAGACACGGAGAGAACGAATGGCCCAGCATGACTAAACTTTCCTTGAGGTCAGCTCTCCTTTTTCCCTAACATTATGTGCTTACTTTGTTAGAAGTGGACCGAAAGTGGTGTGAATGTCCTGCTGTTTATTGTGTGTATCCTCCTTTCTCCAGCTTTTTTTCAGCCTGTCTGGCTTGAGACGTCAATCTCAAGAGAGCATCATAAAAGAAATTCACCCAGTTTAGGAGGTCCCCAACCTATGACTGTCATGCAGCCTGTCCATTACTATTGTAAATTGTGATGGCTGTAAAACAGAAAATCCTGGGATCCATCCGATTTTATGACTTTTTTTGTAGTTAAGAAAATCACCATGAAGTGAACCAGTGGCCATTAAGTGAATGCCACAGTTGCTAAGCGAACCTACTGTTTACTAAGGGGCATTTAGAAATAAATGCCAGTTTGGGGCAAAAAAAAAAATGTGGATATGTGTGGTAAATGTGGCCCAGTTGCCAAGCACCTGAAATACAATCATATGACTTGCTGTGAGTGGCCATTGGAGCTTCAGAACCAGGTCGTAAGTAGCTTTTGGTAGGTCTATTATAATTTCAAATGGTCACTAAGCAACCAGTTGTAAGTTGAGGACTATCTGTAGCTCGATAGTGTTGTTACTGTCACTATGAAAGAGGAATCTTTCCCCGAGTCACTGTTGTAAAATGTCTTCCTTCAGTGGAAAAATTCAGAGAAATTATCTATGCAATATCTCTGCCCATAAATCTAGTACAGAATGTCAAAAGGCCTTTGGTAACCAGCCACTATATATTCATTGTGGAAACATTGGGAAGAATTAAGGGAAATACAGCATCACTAAACAAGATGTATGGCTATGCAATCAGAGAGAAAAAAGGAAGGCTTAAAGTCCCTTTGTTTCTTGGTTCCTCAGCTCCTCCAGCACATTAAAGGTCATGCTGGAACAAATATTTAAGAGGACTGCGGTAAGCCTGTCCATACATCACCACACATAAGCAAGTGTTTCCTTTTTCTTCCAGCCTTCCTGCTTCCTCCTGCCTCATTGGTACACTTCCTAGTGTTTTTGTTGTGTGGCAAAATAGACTTCTTTGTATTATGGAGTATGTCAGATAACTGCCATGAGCCAGAATGTAATTCATTCCTTGATCCCTTGACCTGAGCCAATTGCTCCGGCTGCTGATCAAACAAAGTGATCACAGAGTGCCTCTGAAGAGATGTAGAATTCTTTGGGGTGAAAGATTGTATAGGAATGCTGTCAATAATTAAACATGTTTAACCAATGAGGAAACCCTTCTTGGTCTGAAAGCCTCCAAGATGGAAGCCCAGGACTACAGCAGGTGTTTTCAAGGCAGCAGGATACCCTGGCAATTTAATTACAGCTCCCTGCAGACCTGAATTGCAACATCTCTATGGTTCCTGGGCAGCTGAACTAGGCATCAGGTAGTCGAAGAGAACAGATGGATGAAAATGCATAATGATGATTCCATGTGGCCCAAATATGCTACAAATTGGTCCAAATGACACCAGAGAGTATGACTGAGAACAGCATCTGTTTGAGTCAGCAGGTGCTCTGTAGTGCTTCATTCTCTGGGGAGCTGGTTGCCAAGAGTGCAGCTCACAATGAGGTGTGAAGAATAGAGAAGGTTTAGGCAGTGTTAATAATGGAGGAATACGGTACACTTCCCAAGCTGTAGAAGCTGCTCTGAGTCGATCACTCTTTAATTATCTGGAATTATAGTGCTGTTATCTCACCCTTTTTATGTTATAGTGAAGGAAATCAGGGCATGCACTAATTATCCAATCCATATGTAACACGCCATACACAATTTTCCCAGAGTGAAAAGGTTCCAGCTTTAAGGCCTATTTCATCTCTTAATAATGAGGGGGGGGGAGTGTGTGTGTGTGTGTGTGTGTGTGCGCGTGTGTGTGTGTGTGTGTGTGTGTGAGAGAGAGAGAGAGAGAGAGAGAGAGAGAGAGAGAGAGAGAGAGAGAGATGATGATGATTATGATGATGATGACAATGCTTGTCTGAGATGGTATAGGTCCTCTTGCTTAAGTAGGGGGCTGGACTAGAAGATCTCCAAGGTCCCTTCCAGTTCTATTCTATTCTTAAATATGCTGAAAGCAGCTGCTGGGTGAAGGTCCAAACTGGATCAATTTTTTCATAAGAGAACCTCAAACTGGATTCACTTATTCACTTATAAAAAGGCTCATGGGATAATTACTTGCAGTCTGTGGCTTTCCTCTGTCAAAGTTAGATGGGGAGAGGAAAGTCCTTAGAAAGCAACACAAAATATAATACCCTGATATATATTCATTCAGAAAGCATGTACCCCAGCAAACTGGTATGCGCAAACTGGTCTGTTTTCACAGGTGAAGCAAATTCCTTGCAGGCCTGAATCAGTTCAACTTTAGTTTTAAAGACATAAATGGGGTGTCTGCTAGATCTCAGAGAATTTTTTTCTCAACCACTCTTTGATCAGCTTGGAATCTGATTATTCGTATAGTCTTTGGGATTTAAGATTATTTATTTTGGATTCAACTCCTATTTCAGAAGCTGCTCTTACTGAGCTCACTTTTTCTTTCAGCAGCAATTTCCAGCTTTTGCAAGGAGTTTCCTGCTATAGTTTTGCAGTCTTTGTGGGAGATCTGTTTTCCCATTAATGGGAATTCTTGCCTCCCCTGTCCCTTCCCTTCTAGATTCAAGCCAACTACTGGTGCAGAGTCCTGTTCTTTAAGAATCCCCTCCCCCTCCCTTCCTCCCTCTCTCTGGTTCAGCTATTTTGGCAATCTGCACAGTGGTCACAGCTATTGAGAAAAGCACCCAGTTGCAAAACTGCTGAGTGCTAATGTTCCGTCTTCACAAGTTAGAGAGGCATTTAATTCAAATGGAAATTGGTGAGTGAGAAATGGGTGGGGACATCATTAATGCAATCTTCTATACAATCCACTTATCCTTGTGTATATTCCCAACACAACAACCTATCCAATTCTTGTGCAGGCCACAAGACAAAGGTACATACAAGCAATATATTGTAAAGCATAGATTTGGCATAGGGAGTGAGGCACTTAACTATTTATTTTATTTCTTTTTCATGAAGAATGGGTATAAGGGGATTTTTGTTACTTACAACTGGTAAGAGCTCAGGGAAAAGGGTAGAAAAATGATTTGATAATGTTCTCTGCACTCACCTGTGGTCTGGTAGTAAGTAAGAGGATGAGTACTAATTGATCCTTGATTTTATTTATCAAATTTATATAGCCATCCACCTCTCAATGTGACTTTGGCTACAGCAGAACAAAACTAAAAACAGGTCTGTTTCTGTTGCTCCCCTCTGGGAGGAGGGTTCGAAGTATTTCTAGCAGGATATTAGATTCTGCAACAGCTTTATTCCTTATGCCATCCGCCTGTAAATTTACAGAATTCCTTTTTTCTCGCCATATATATGTATACAATCGAACTAGACTGTGTTGTTTCTCTGTGTCATGTGTGTGTGTGTGTGTGTGTGTGTGTGTGTGTGTGTGTACAGTATATGCATAATATTTGTCATGTTTATGTAGTGTATATTGGAGGTGGTTATCCCTTGAGAGCTGGATGCAACAAAATTTCAATTTAATGTATGCTGATTAGTGTCCATTTAATGTGACTATAAAGTCTATTCTATTCTGTTCTGTTCTGTTCTAAATAAATACTAAAGCAATCAAAATTATAATCATTAAAATATTAAAAAAAATAAAACACTCAAAATATTAGGTGAAGAGATACTAATAACACTGTAGCCACCTTAATAATTCACCAATCCTCTGGTCCCTCCAGGCCTGATAGCACAACTAGGTTTATAAAGACCATCAGAAAGTCAGAAGGGATGAAAATAGCCTTACTCCTGGGAGAAGGATATTTCATAGAGTGGGCACCACAGCAAAATAACTTGTAGTAAAATAACAAAATAACTTGTAATAAAAGCAGAACTGGTGGGAGAAAAGGGCAAGGAAGATCAAGAATTACACAACCCCAGGTGAAGATCAATGGCATGGTTTTTGGTTCAAACATCTGACTAGTTTGCATCCATTCATTGTCAAGCAGTTTAACAACATACTGAAGGAAAGTGAAGTTGAAGACTGGTTAACATTTGGCAAAATCTACCTAATTATGAACGATCCAACACAGGGGTCTTCAAACTTGGCCCTTTTATGACTTGTGGACTTCAACTCCTAGAATTCCTCAGCCAGCATACCTGGCTGAGGAATTCTGAAAGCTGAAGTCCACAAGCCATAAAAGGGCCAAGTTTGAAGACCCCTGATCCAACAAAAGAGGCAGCAAAAGGGAATTACAAGCCAATTACCAGCTTACCAACAACTTTTAAATTGCTAACTGGTGTGGCGACTAATGAAATCCAACAGCAGTTCCAGTCATTCGATACACAGCTGGAATAGTGAAATGGAATCAAGGTGAACTAGTAGCTCTGGATAGAAAGACCAGAAAAAAAATGACAATGAAACATGCCCTTCATCCATGCAGCAATTTTGACAGTCTCTGGAGCATAGGTGAGATTGGAATGTTGCAAGTATATCAGACAGTTGAAGAAGAAAAAAAGGACATTGGAAGAATATCTGAAGGACAGTGAAGAAGATGCACTGGTGCTAGTACCCCCTAAAGGTTTACTAAATATCAAAAGAGTCAAACTGGCCTATTATAAAGAATAGAAAAGAAACTTGCAAGACAAAGTATTACATGACAATTGCATGAAAAAACTAGCAAGCAAAGCAGATAATGACAAGACCTGACAATGTCTAAAAGCAGGAAAGCTGAAGAAAGAGAGAAACAGGACAACTCTAGCTATACAAACCAGGCCTTAAGAACAAATGCATATAAAGCTAGAACTGAGAAGATAGCAACAGACAGCAAAGGCCATCTTTGCAAAGAAGCTAAAGAAATGGTAGAATGACTAATTAGCTACTGCACGAAGAGCACACAGTCTGACTACAAACAATCTTATGATAAAGTAGCAATAATGTGAGGACAATTAACCAGTGGAACAGCTTGCCTTCAGAAATTGTAGGTGCTCCATCATTGGAGGTTTTTAAGAAGAGGTTGGATGGTCATTTGTCTGAGATGGTATAGGTCCTCCTGCTTGAGCGAGGGGCTGGACTAGAAGACCTCCAAGGTCCCTTACAGCTCTATTCTATTCTAATGATGCACTGGAATATCTGCAAAAACACCATTTGCCTGCAAGCTAGAATTATGGGGGACCCAAAAAATAGACAAAGTAGTAGAAAATGAAGAAGCTAAAGTGCTCTGGGACTTTAGAATTCAAACAGACAGGCATCTGCTATCCCATACTTAACCATTGTTGATAAGAAAAAAAAAAGTCTGGATAGTGGACATTGCAATATCTGGGGACAGCAAAACAGCAAAGAAAGAACTGGGGGGAAAATCACAAAGTTTACAAACCTGAAAATTAAAATAGAACAACTATAGCAAAAGAGAGCAAAGATAGTCCCAGAATAATGCAGATAGTCCTCTATTTAGAATTGGTCGCTTAGTGACTTTTCAAAGTTCCAACAACTGGGCCACCACTCTGAGATCATGTGACTGCATGTTAGGGGGCTTGGCCTCCTGCTCACATTTATGGTTGTTCGCAGCATCCCACACTCATGTAACTGCATTTTATGACAATTTTTGCCAAAAACTAGCATTTACATCCATTTTTGGCAAAATCGGCCCATAGTGAACTATTTCTATTTTGCTCAATTTCAGAAGCATTCGCTTAATGACCATCACAAAAAAGATTATAAAATGAGGTTGGTCAAGTGGGGAGGCTCCGTTACCAACCTGATATAACAACCTTTTTTGTGATGGTCATTAAGCGAATGCTATTGTCATTGAGTGAAACAATGGTTCACTCAGTTGAGACTACCTGTAGGCACCTTGGGTGCAATTCCAAACATCTGGAGCACTACTTGAACACTATCAGTATTGACAAAATCACTATCAATCAATCGGCAACTTGCTAAATATTCTCTAGCAACTTGTAGCAAATTTTTAACATAAATTGTGGTTGGTCACACAGTCAGATGTATGTTTAGACTAGACTTGACATTTTTATCCACCTATCAAATCCTTCCAAAGGACCTGGGATAGACAGATATTATTATTATTAGAAGTGAGAATTCTTTGCCATGAGCAAAGAATCTGTAAAAATAGTAATGGTAAAGGAAAAATTGGGAAAATACAACATCTACACTTCGATAAGAAAAAAATTGTGCCAGATTTGTGCCTGAGTTAAATGTATCAAACTTGCAAATACAACTATTTAGCTACTCATAATAACTGTAGCTTAAAAATCATCATTGCATTTGTTGTCTTTCGCCATGAGGCTTCATGATATGCTGATATGCATGTCCTAATTGATGCCATTAATTCAATAAAAGGAACCACTTCACATTTACAAGTAGTGAAAGATTATTAACAGTGCTATGCATACTATTGAGCTGTGTTAACGTCATGCTTATTATATTTATTGGATTAGATTAGTCGTGAAGTATTTGTATAAAAAAAATTGGGCTCTGAGCAAAGAAAACAAAATATTACATTTCAGTTATCCATCTTCTTTATCTGTGTATTTTTAAAGATAGAATATTCACTATCCATGTAGAACATTTGACTTTAAGATCAGCAGATCTTCTTCCTGAAGAAACCCAAGAAGTTCTTTGTAATATTCCTCGGCTTTCTCTGATAGGTTGTATTGATCCCCACTCTCTTTCCAGTTTCTCAATTTCATCTTCTAGAATTTAAACCTCTTTCTTGTCTTATTTCATTTCATTTTAAATATTTCAACATTCACCACTGAAGCTTATGTTGACACTTTATTTGTAATTCTGCCACTAAAGATTTAACAACTATCCCCACCTCGCCCAATCTTGGTTTGTGTCTCTATGAAATCTATTAATTGCCAAGTTCCAAGCTCCTGTACTTCCCAGAATTCAAGTAGTAGTAGTTGGTATCCTACAAAATAAAGTACAGGTTTCTCAAAGGCCATAACTCCACAAAGTCATTCAATCATATTGAGTACTAAATTCTCCAGACTGGTCTAAGTGGGAAATGCAGAATCTTAAGTAACTCTCTGATGCCCCCCCCCCCAAGTTCTGGGAGATGATGAGCCTCCCATTTTCCAGTGACCTCCTTGGAATAGCAGTTAACTACAGCTATCATACTCAATGGAAACAACTCTGATGTTGGGAAAGATTGAAGGTAAAAAGGAGAAGAGGACGGCAGGGGATGAGATGGTTAGATAGTGTCATCCATGCAGTGGGCATAAGTTTGGGCAGACTCAGATGGACAGTGAGGACAGAGGGGCCAGGTGTGCTGTGGTCCATTGGATCCAAACAGTCAAACATGGCTTAGTGATTGATCAACATCAACAACAGTTATCATGTTAATGGCTGTTCTTGCTTCATGGCAACATATCAGCTCAATTTCTTGATGAACATCAGATCTTCTTTTTTAAATGTGGAAGGCTTTTATTTTACATTCTCCCTCCCCTCATTCTTCTTGATTTCTTCCTCTGAAACGGATGGTGGCTTTGAGGAACTTTACTGGAATTTAGTTCCCCTTACCCAGTTAAGCAAATGTGTGTTGCCTGGCTTTGTTTCTAATTTGATCACCTTTCTTGTTTTACTCTTCTTTCTCTCTTAAATTGTTGCTGTTCTGTCAGAGATGCTATTAGATATTTCTACCTTAACAAATGAAATATTTTCCTCAAGTTTAATGTCAGCATGGCACCCTAAAACCTTGAACCTTTGGCTGTCATCTGGCTTAGTGTCCACCTTGGAGAAGCATTTCTGTATTAGCTGCACACATTTAGGTAGAATACAAATATATATCACATTGTCAAAACTTCCAAAGCCTTGTGTTCAGGTGGAGGTAATGGGGCATGAATAAATCCTACATGCAGTCATTGTGCCGGTGGATGCAACTAATTTATCTTCTTATGACCCTGTTTCTAAGGTGTGTTATGATCACAGACATTGCCTGCATTACACTTAGAATGATTGCACACAGCAGGTTCATCATATTGCCTTGATGTCAACCTTCTCTCAGATAGACACCCTTCCTGATGATTCAGAACTACAGAATTCAAACTTCACAGCTATGCAAGGACACCAGTAAGAGGAAGGCTGCGTTATCTGATCAGTAGGCAAATGTGCCCAGACCTTACATATGTGATTCTTTTTGCTCATCTGGTATTAGATTGACTTATGCCCAGAGGATGTGTGTGTGTGTGTGTGAGAGAGAGAGAGGGGGGGGAAGTGATTAAATAGTATTAGAAAGGAATAACTCTTGAAAGCCAATAAAACATGATTTAATGGGTTTGAACTTACCCATGAACAATATCTCAAAAGAGCTGTGAAGCATTAGCAGATGTCATAGGATCTTGTAATATGGGAGAAGGAGGTTTCTGGGACTTTGCTCTTAAATTTTGCATTTGGGGAATTCTGGCATCTTCTTTTCATGGAGCTTTGGTCTTTGAATTATAAGTCTGAAATTTATGCATGTTGACAGTGGGGAATGCAGTCCTTTAGATAGGCAAAGATAAATAGATTGGGAGATTTAAATTTGATTCAATTTAATTGTAATTACAAATACATAAAGGTAATTATCTAAATTGGTATGATTCCTTTTTGTGTCTGTTTAGTTTCTCCCCAATCTTTTAGTCATATTAAAAAATATGGCCAATGGGGGCTGGACAAACCATAATCAAAGCTTTTGAAGGGTTTATATGAACTTTGACACAGCTGCACAACATTCAGCTCTTCAAATGTTGCTAAATTACAACTCCAAGACATTCTAGTCAACATGGCTAATAATAAGAAATGCTGCAGAATCATCTGAGTACCCATGTCCAAGCTCTTCTGCTTTTAAAATAATCATTGTTATATCTTATATCTTCTGCTTTTAAAATAATCATTGTTTTAAAGCAGGGGTGTCAAACTCTCAACATCGTGTGACGTGTCACGATGTATCGCGACTTTTTTTGCCATTTCCGGCAATGGGGTGGGCACAGTTTCGCTATGATGCATCTGGCCCGTGGGCCGGCAGTTTGACACCTATGTTCTAAAGGGACAACCAGGAACATCCAAACTGATAAAAAGTAACACATAAGTGATTTTCTGTCCTACAACCATGGTCTGCATGCCTGTAACCATATGTCAAGCTGGGTCAGAATGTGGTGAATTTTTGAATAAGCAGAGTTTACTGATAAGGCTGCAACTATTTTTTTACAGCAAGGCTCTGATGCATGACAACCCAAGAGAAGGAAAGTTTTCTCTGCAGGGAGATGCAATGATGGGATAGGTTTGGCCACTGATGAGCCTAGTGACTCATGCTATCCTTACAGCTTTAGCACAGGATTAAAAAAGGCAGTGATTGAAGGATTCACTTGTGTGCTTTTTGCTCCTCACCTAGCATCACTTGGCAAAACAAATGCCAATTACTATCTTTAAACTGATGGATCAGGACTGGGCAACTAAGGGCAATGGTCTAGCATGGAGAATTTAGCCATTCTTCAAATTACCTAAGTGCCAGGATAAAAGCATAGAGGTTTGTCTGCTGTTTCTGAACAGGGGTCTGTTGGTCTTCTGGAAAAAATCTAAATACAAGCACAACAAAAATATGGCTGACAGGTTGGGTTTCAGAACATATGTGAGAAGAAATGGCGCTCTCCCCTCACACAGGATCATCTGCCACCCACTTTGTCCTGTTTGTGGTCTTATTTTCTCCACTGGCCTGTCAGCCAAGCTATTTGAATTAAGAGTTCCACCAGAAGAGTAATAGAGTAATAGAACCATGTTCAGAAATTCCCCAAGTGACATGTCACTCTTTTGGTAGAGGGTTCCAGAGAGTATCAAGCATCTCATTCCCACCTCATCCCATGGTCTCACTGTGACTGTGACCTGTTACTAATGCTAAAAGGAGAAGAAAAACTCTTGTCAAATTTCATCACATTCCAATATATCCCAAATCAATGATTTCAAATTTTGGAAATAGCAGTAAGTGCCTGCAATGGCTGAACCCAGAAGTAGTGTATGAAATTATTAAAACAGTAGGCAAAATAAGGCCATCTCCCCTTCTTCCAAAGTAATATAAACAGTAGAAAGGATGGCTATGTAAAACTCTTTCTCAGCAGAAGCAATGAAGAATGTGAAATGCACTCATTTGGGACAGAACCAGCAACACACAACTCTCTTCTCCAATTTAAATTGACCTTCTGGATTAGCTTTCTCTCTAGGGAGCATAAATACAAATCTACCTGTCTTTCCCAAAACTGATATACCTGTGAGTATAAGAAATCTGAATACTATCTGACAGGTACTTGGAAATGCACTATTTAGGTATTATGTCAGACGATCTCTGTGTGGAAGCCAGGTATCCAGGCCAAAATAACCATCAAGGCATGTGCTCTGCAAATAGAGGTGAGGAGAGTTGACTTCATCAGTCTAAAGTTGACAATAGGAGTTAGAGCCAGCTCCATTTGGGTTATCACTGAAGCATTTTAGATCACTCACACATCAAGGATTTGTGTTGGGAGAAAGAGGGAAATACTACTTTAAAACTGGAACAATTCAAGGTAATTTAAGCTGTCTCTGCTATGGGCTGGACATGAGACAAAGGTAAAATAATGAGGGAGATGGGCAGTTTAGAAATAGGAAATACAAATGAATAAAATATGTCTGTTAAAAATGGTTTAGCAAGGCATCTTCATATTGTAGTTAGTGGGATAGGAGGTTGAGACCTTTGTCAAGGTACATTTTTCGTTGAATCTGGAATCTGTGATAATTGAGTAGAATTTTTCTTTTCACCTCAGGCTGATCAGAATCTATAAGCAGATTTTTTAATAGCTGAGAGCTAGGGCACATGATTTGCATGCCTCTTACCCCATTTGCACTTTTAGGTGCTCTTACGTTCTCTAGGGATAGAATCAAGATCTTGTGAAGTATTAGTAACACTTTACAATGCCTTCGTAAGGCCACATTTGGAATACTGCATCCAGTTTTGGTCACCACAATGTAAAAAAGATGCTGAGACTCTAGAAAGAGTACAGAGAAGAGCAACAAAGATGATTAGGGGACTGGAGGTTAAAACATATAAGTAATGGTTGCTGGAATTGGGTATGTCTAGTTTAACGAAGAGAAGGATGAGGGGTGACATGATAGCAGTGTTCCAATATCTCAGGGGCTGCCACAAAGAAGAGGGAGTCAAGCTATTCTCCAAGGCGCCTGAAGACAGGACAAGAAGCAATGGATGGAAATTGATCAAGGAGAGAAACAACTTAGAACTAAGGAGAAACTTCCTGATAGTTAGAACAATTAACCAATGGAACAACCTGCCTCCATAAGTGGTGAATGCTCCAACACTGGAAGTTTTTAAGAAGAGACTGGACAGCCATTTGTCCGAAATGGTGTAGGGTTCCTGCCTGAGCAGGGGGTTGGACTCGATGACCTCCAAGGTCCCTTACTACAGATATTTTTTTTTTCTGAAATATCCTACCCGGATATTTCATGACCCTGGAGGCTTTTTTATATTATGGTCTTCTAACAGAAGTTCCTCCATTCTTTCATAAGTTCTTACCATATCATTTGTGGCATTTCTGGTTTTCAGTTATTCAGGCATTTCTCTCATACTTTTATTATGGAGAGATCAAACGTAAAACACAAGTTTCATAGACTTCAGTTTCATTGATAAAAGGGAAATCAGTATATATGACCACTTTTCTTAGCTGAAGCTAGTAACAGGAATATGGAGTTGAGGACTGTATTTGATCTTTGAATAGCATGTCAAGGGTTAAACTCCAAAAAGTGGGTGGGTTAAGACAAATTTTAAATCAGAATTAATATTTAAATCGGTTAATACTTTTCATATATCTATTCAGGAAATATGTGCCCCTTTCACACTAACAATTATAGCGTGATGATGATATTTGGAGTGACTGGGAAGCACACCCAAGGAACTAAATTTTGCAAGTGGCTCTAGAGCAGCGGTTCTCAACCTGTGGGTCGCGACCCCATTTGGGGTCAAACGACCATTTCACGGGGGTTGGCAAACAATGCAGTCCACCATTTTCCCCTCCTTTTCCTTAGCTGTGCTACTCCCTCTTATTCTATTGGCTTTTGAAAGCCAATAGAATAGACTCTATTCAAAAGACTCTATTCTATTGGTGTTCGAAAGCCAATAGAATCTATTGGCTTTCGAAAGCCAATAGAATAGACTCTCTTGAATAGAGTCTAATTCTATTGGCTTTCAAAAGCCAATAGGAATTGTCCAGGCTGTCTCTGCCCTGCTGAGCCCGCTAAAAGTCCCAGTCTGCAAGCGGTGCTGCAAGTTGTCTGCAACTAAGGCGAGCTTTCTGGACGTTTCCACCCCTTCCTGCTGAGCAACTACTAAATGTAAGTAAAAGAGGGCCGGGGGGGGGAGGTGGGAGGCCGGCGGGCGCAGGGAGGGTTGCTGGTGCACATGGGGCCTGACGGGTAGCTTACCTCCCTTGGGCTGGGCCAGCTGGTGGCCCAGCCTGTGGTTGGCCTGCATCCTCACTGCCACGTGCCATGGCCGCCAGGAGCACCTGGGCCTGCCTGCCGCTGCACCGAACATGCAGTGGCCAAGGTAAAGCTAGCAGGGCAGCAGTGGGCACAGGGAGGGTTGCTGGCATACGTGGGGCCTGGCGGATGCCTTACCTTCCTTGGGTTGGGCCAGCTGGTGGCCCAGCCGGTGGTTGCCCTGAGCCCTCACTGCCCAGGAGTGCCTGGGCCTGCCTGCCGCCGCATCGAATGTGCGGTAGCCAAGGTAAGGCTAGCGGGGCAGCAGTGGGCGCAGTGCGTGGGGCCCGATGGATGGCTTACCTCCCTTGGGCTGGGCCAGCTGGTGGCCCAGCTGGTGGTTGGCCTGCGCCATCGCTGCCGCTTGCTAGCTATGCCTTGGCTGGTGCAGGGGGCGGCACCACGCATGTGCGGTGCTCCTGGGCCAAGGCAGTTGCTGGGCGATGGCCTGCGTGCACCCTTGGCCTGCCCAGTGTGCACTCCAGCCACAGGAGAGGAGGCAGAGCATGCACGCCTCCTCCTGCCCTGCCCTCAGGAAAATACAGCTAGTCCTCGACTTACGACCACATGGTTGGGGGTCACGGCATTAGGAAGGTTGAGAACCACTGCTCTAGAGCCAAAGGTTTGCATTTTTGATTGATTGATGGATTTCTATCCTCCCCTTCCCCAGCTTTTAAAAAAAAACATACATAGAGGTTTCTACTAGTCCCCTCAACAGCAATCCTGTGTAAGAAGGAATTGAGAGGAATGATTGGCTCAAAGTCAGTAAGCAAGATCCATATCTAGGTAAGAATTTGAACCCAAACCTCTTCTGTCCAACTCCAAAATCTTAATCACTACAGTAATTAGTAAAAACCAAAGCTAACCCTGTGGAAATTCTCCCTTCTGGTCAATATCACTATACCAAATCTGATGACCCTTTTAACAACTTGTGAGAAATGAACTAAATACTCCAAAAGAAGTTCCAGATGCAATACAGTGATATTGACCAGAAGGGAGAATTTCCACAGGGTTTGATTTGGTTTTTAATTAACCTGTTTTAATGCTTTTTTTTAAAAAAAAAAAGCAGCTCAGCATAAGCAAGCAAAGTTATCCCCCTCTTGTGGGTAATGTGGTGCTCCTGAACTGGCTGTGGGCTTTCTAATTGTGATTGTGGAAGAATAAATGCAAGAAGGAATATGGGAAACGGGATAGGGAGACTTAGAGAGAGCCTGCTGGAAGGTTTACTGAGCCCAGTAGAAGCCAGATGCCTGCTTTTAAGCAGTGACAAGCAGTCATGAATCAGTTTCTACACGTAGTCCCAAGTTCCCAAACGGCTGACTGGCTTATAATTCATCCTCTCCTGTGCAACGGGAGAGAGCTATAAATAAACCTCCTGATACCTCAACATTAATTAATGGTGGATTTCACTGATTTTATACTATTCTTCCCTCCCCCCCCCCTTTGTTCTTTGGGTGGCAAATGAATCAAAGCACTGTTAAGATTCCCGTCTTTTCTTTCACCTGGATTTGCAGGGCCCTTTCTGTTGCATATGGGAATTTAATTGTATTTGCTTAATTGATGAATGTAAATTGTTCAGATGGCTGTGCAACAGAAATGATTCTGCGTCTTAGCCTGTGGTTCAAGCAGCTGATGGCAGCAGCTTACCATGTCATCTGCCACTACCAGTCATTAATTCAACACTAGCCGGCTTTTAGGAAGGCCTTGGGCAGCACCAGTATCTCCGTTGAGGTAAATTACTTCACACAGAGCAAACATGGTGGAAATCCAAGAAGACCAAAAACATTCTCTCTCTCTCTCTCTCTCTCTCTCTCTCTCTCTCTCTCTCTCTCTCTCTCTCTCTCTCTCTCTGAATTCCAACTGTGAAGAAACAACATCGACACTCAGCCAGAAAACTCCTTGGGGATTTAAGTGCTCCCAGCGAGTGGAAATCACCTATTCCGATTCCTCAGGCTACTTTTGAAAAGTAATTTCTATTTGTTAAAGAAAAGAGATTTTGAGTGACTTTTGTCTGGGTGCAAACTGACATGAGGGCTGTTATGTATCAGCAGAAAAAGAGGAATTGTATTGAAATACATCCCTCTCCACCTTCAAGCTGGAAGAGAATATTTTTCATGTGAGACAGCAGCTTCTTTTATTGGTGCAACATAAAGGTGACATGCAATTGAAGTGTAGATGTGCCTTCTTCCAACACATCAGAGGAACACCATTCTACCTATTTTTAGACAACAGGAATCTTAATAATAATAATAAAAACACTCTGATTCATACAATTGGACACAAGTCTTTCAGAATTTCTGTACATGGAAGTCTCAGTGTAATCACAGAGGTACGGGGGACCGACAATGTAGTAGCAGAAGAAAAGAAAAGGAAAATTTCTTTTATCATGAAAAAAAACATTAATTAACTAAATTAAATGTACTCTGCAAAACCAGGTATTACACCTAAGGAAATAGGACACTGATGTAATTACAAAAAAAGAGGTAGAGTCGATTAAATTGAGTATGTTCATTTTAAAAATAAATAATCAGAAGATCTCTGTAAGAATGACATCAGTTGAAGCTGACTTTCCTAGCTGGTCAAACAGATAAAATGTTTCTGGGTTCTTCCTCATGGCTTATCTACCTATCTCCTGATTTATATAGCCACCCATCTATCCAGTAAAACTCTGGGCAGTGAACATAAAGAAAAAACAAGATGTACCCTCTCCCAAGAATCTCAATACTGCATCCAGTTTTGGTCACCACGATGTAAAAAAGATTTTGAGACTCTAGAAAGAGTACAGAGAAGAGCAACAAAGATGATTAGGGGATTGGAAGCCAAAGCATATAAGGAAAGGCTGGTGGAATTGGGTATGTCTAGTTTAACGAAGAGAAGGACAAGGGGGGACATGATAGCAGTGTTCCAATATCTCAGGGACTGCCACAAAGAAGAGGGAGTCAAGTTATTTTCCAAAGCGCCTGAAGGCAGGACAAGAAGTAATGGATAGAAACTAATCAAGGAGAGAAGCAACCTAGAACTAAGGAGAAACTTCCTGACAGTTAGAACAATTAACCAGTTTGCTTCATGTATGGATTGGAGGGGTTTAAAGTGGCTAATGATGCAGCTGTGGTCTGGCTTCTGGTTTGTGGTCGTGCCTCATCATCAGTGTAGCTTTGGGTTTGCTTTTTGCATGGACGTGTGGTGGTGACATCCTGTGTGGTTTTTGTGAGTGTGGGTCTGGTGTCATTTTTTGTGTTAGGGAGTCGTTTGTCAATAAGGGTGGGTTTCCAAATGGCTGGTAGGCGGGAGGTATCATCTCGTTTGTTCATGCTGTGTGGCCGTTTTTCTATCTTGATGGCTTCTCTGATTATTCTGTTATTAAAATGTTCAGTTTTGGCAAAGCCAGAAGCCAGACCACAGCTGCATCATTAGCCACTTTAAACCCCTCCAATCCATACATGAAGCAAACTGACACCCACCATGAAGATGAGGCACAACCACGAACGCGAAGCCAAAAAGTAGCAATGCAGCTCACCATTTTAAACCCCCTGGCAACTCAGACTAACCTGAGCACAACAAAGCCCCCACCCAAACAGAACACTCCCCTAGCCAATCAGAGCACAGCCAAACCCCCAGCCAATCAGAGCACAGCCAACCCCCCAGCCAATCAGAGCACAGCCAAGCTCCTAACCAATCAGAACACACCTCCATCCAATCAGAACACAGCCAAGCTCTCATCCAATCAGTTCATACCCCCACTGGCAGTTAAAAGGAGGAAACAGCTACAATCACACATTGCTCCTAGAAGCACGAAGCCGAAAGCACCAGCCTGAAGAGGACGAATGAGACTTCGTCGAAACGTCGCCAAGACACTTCCAATTTTACGTGGGAGAAAACCCGAATAACCAAAGACCTACATATATATATATATATATATGTGTGTGTGTGTGTGTGTGTGTGTGTGTGTGTGTGTGTGTGCGTGTGTGTGTGTGTGTATTGTCCAATGGAGAAACAATCACCAAGCATTCTTTTTCAACAATGTATGAAGTGACATTTGGCAAATATACCGGTATATAAGTGCCTGGTATAGAGGGGCTCAGGCTGCTGTGTGACAAGTTATAGGTGTTCCTCATCTGTGCAGGTATGCTATAAGAGGAATCTAGACACTCTTTTGAAGAATAGACCATAGACATTTATTGAGATATAACCTGGCAGACAAGTCACAGATGCAGAGGAGGGGTTACTAAAAACATTGGGGACACTCTGTTTTGCTTTACCTGCAACTCTTCTTCCATGCATGCAACTTGCCACTTAGGCTAATAGATGTGGAGAAACAGTGCAGTGGAATCTGATTAGGGAGGCTGAGCCCTTGCTGGAATATATATATATATATATATATATATATATATATATATATATATATATATATATATATATATATATATATATATGTTTTCTGAGGTTTTCGCGGGTATTTGTATGTAGGTCTTTGGTTGTTCGGGTTTTCTCCCGCGTAAAATTGGAAGTGTCTTGGCGACGTTTCACCGAAGTCCCATTCGTCATCTTTAGGCTGGTGTTTTCAGCTTCGTGCTTTGAGCAGCAATGTGTGGTCTTAGCTGTTTCTTCCTTTTAACTGCCAGTGGGGGTATGAACTGATTGGGTGGGAGCTTGGCTGTGTTCTGATTGGGTGGAGGTGTGTTCTGAATGGTTAGGGGCTTGGCTGTGCTCTGATTGGCTGGGGGAGTGTTCTGTTTGGTTGTGCTCAGGTTAGTCTGAGTTGCAGAGGGGTTTAAGATTTTGGGCTGCCTTGCTATTTTTTGGCTTTGCGTTCGTGGTCGTGCCTCCTCTTCATGGAGGGTGTCAGTTTGCTTCATGTATGGATTGGAGGGGTTTAAAGTGGCTAATGATGCAGCTGTGGTCTGGCTTCTGGTTTGTGGTCGTGCCTCGTCATCGGTGTGGCTTTGGGTTTGTTTTTTGCGTGGATGTGTGGTGGTGACATCCTGTGTGGTTTTTGTGAGTGTGGGTCTGGTATCATTTTTTGTGTTAGGGAGTCGTTTGTCAATAAGGGCGGGTTTCCAAATGGCTGGTAGGCGGGAGGTATCATCTCGCTTGTTCATGCTGTGTGGGCGTTTTTCTATCTCGATGGCTTCTCTGATTATTCTGTTATTAAAATGTTCACTTTTGGCAATGGTTCTGGTATTTTTAAAGTCAATTTCATGTCCTGTGGCTTTAAGGTGTTGGACCAGGGAAGATGTTGGTTCCTCTATATATATATATTAATAAGAATAGTGAAAATAAAAATATGATTCCTGGGTGAATCCATAATCAATTACCAATAAAGCGTGAACACCAGGAATATAATAAACTATAAAAGTTTAATACCATCACCGATCACCAAGCTTTCGTCAGATACTTCTGACATCATCAGGGTTAATGCTGGTCTGTGGGAGAGTGCCTTTATAGGTGAGCCGTCATTTGCACACGGCTCCTAGATCTTCATGGAGGCACGACCACGAACGCGAAGCCAAAAAATAGCAAGGCAGCCCAAAATCTTAAACCCCTCTGCAACTCAGACTAACCTGAGCACAACCAAACAGAACACTCCCCCAGCCAATCAGAGCACAGCCAAGCCCCTAACCATTCAGAACACACCTCCACCCAATCAGAACACAGCCAAGCTCCCACCCAATCAGTTCATACCCCACTGGCAGTTAAAAGGAAGAAACAGCTAAGACCACACATTGCTGCTCAAAGCACGAAGCTGAAAACACCAGCCTAAAGATGACGAATGGGACTTCGTTGAAACGTCGCCAAGACACTTCCAATTTTACGCGGGAGAAAACCTGAACAACCAAAGACCTACATACAAATACCCGCGAAAACCTCAGAAAACATATATACATATATATCCATTTTATTAATTTAAAGACTATAATTTTAATCTGTAAGTATACTGATACATTCTGTGAGATCCCATCTTCATTACAAATATAAACAATTTTAGTAACATCGCCACCTCTTAAAATACAACATATCCCATTTATGAATTAATCCATAACACATCATCATTTCAGTCTTAGTGTCAGCAAATTTCATTAAGGGTTATCAGAGATAATATCTATTCTAATCTTGATCAAATAAACCAAATTTATATTCCTTCCTTTTACTTCTAACTATCTCAGCCTTTAGTCCATTCAAATAATGTCATGCCACTTGATTTCTTTTCATTTTTTTGCCCCTTCTCACAAAATTCTTTAAAAGTTTAACAAGCTTCTTTTGTAAATACAATATGGAAAAAATATCCAGGTCTACCTTTTGGTTTATGTTTTGTACATGCCTTTTTAGTTATTAAAACATCAGGTGATTTCTTTTATAAGTCCAGTGTAATATCTTTTTCATGTCATTCTTGTAGCCTTTGTAACTCCATTTTCAACTCGCTCTTGATTGTCCCTCATCTCCCAGAGAGCTCTAAACCCACCAGAGATTGCAGACAACTTGCAATCTCCTTGTAAAGAGAACTGTCTGGAGCGCTTGTGGGAAATCTCAAGTCCTCTCCTTGTTACTTGTGGGCTCTTTATTCCAATGTGGTTGCCAGTTCCACTTTTCACAGAACTATCTTCAGTCCACTGTTTCTTCCTCCGATAGTCTGGAAGGAGCGAACTTTTAAAATATCCATGCTCTATTTGATTCTGTAAAACCTTTGGGAAGGAAAAAAAAAACATGCATACCTATCTAATCCAGTTAATTAGACAATTGACTGAAAGAATTGATTCAGAGAGAGTTAGCTTCAGTCAGAAATATTCACAGTATCTTGGGATTCACTAAACATACAGTCCAACAAAAACTACATTAACAATGTCAATTCTGAATGAAGTGGCATGCAAACAACTTTTTGAGGGCATATTTGCTGGACTTCAGGGAACAAGGAGCATTAGAAATTTGCACATAAACAAAATAAATGTGGCTCTTGAACTATGGTTCCAGATTAGCTACAGATTTTACTTTCCACTTGGACTCAATGAAACAGGACACCCCTTTGTTTCCACTCATTGATGGCTACTCCAGGAGGCCCTGAAGTGAACAGAACCCAAAGTGTGAATACTTTTTCTTGAACTTGTAGAGGGTGCAAAGCCTCTTGGTTTGAAGTCTGTGATCTCAGGTGAGTCTTGCTATGAGCAACATGATTAACTTTCCTTGTTATTTCTTCTGATTTGGAGCGGACAACAAACAATGACCAAAGAATGATTCTCTTCCTCCTGCACTCCCCTCCCTCTCTACCACCTCCTTGAGAATTATTGCCAATCCTAAAAGAATTGCCCCTTCAGTCAAATATGCCTTTAATGAAAAATACATATCCACAGGCTTTCTTTCAGCCTGTATTATTAATGTGACCTTTACTGAACTGTGTCCCTCTTCTTTTGATTTCTGTGAATAAATGTAATTAGGAGGGTGTGTGAGCTACAGCTGAGCTTCAGCAAGAGGTACGAACTCTGCGTAGGTGAGCAAGATGTTACCCAATTAACTCACTCAATAATGCAGCCATGGAGACAAGTGGAAGGTTCATGCGGTAGCTAACACTACTGTATAAGGGGAAAGAGATCCTTATTTAAAAATCAGACTGACAGGGAGGACATTTTTCTTCAATAGGTACAGCGGATTGAATATGTGAAGCTGGAAATTTCTCTGTTTACCTGGAGGTGTGAATTAATTTCTTCAAACATATTCTTAAGTTTAAAAAAACCCCATGTTTTATAGTTCAGAAATGTTTTATGTTACTATGAGGAGGGTTGGACAATGTGATCTTTTTCAAATGTTTTGCAAATCAATTTGCATCAATGGCAAGTGCATATAAGGCCTCATTCAAAATATGTGGAAGGCAAAAGTGTCCCTTTTTTTTTCTTTAACCCATTTATCAGCTTAAAACAATATTTTTCAAATGTTTATTTTCAGTACTAAGAAATCTTTTAAAAGCCATTTTTTTCTTCCAGACAACATATTTGCTAATTTTACAGCTAATTCTACCTGTTGTCATTTGGTCTTCTTTATATTTATATTTATATTTAATATTAGTCCTCTTTTTTAAAGTTGCTCCTTAACCTTTCTTACTAGAGTTTGCAGATCTTTTGCATTTTCACCTATGACAGTAATGTCATTAGGATGATTCAGGTTTTGGTGTTTCTTCCTGCGCATTCATCTTCCTCCAATCGGGTTTCCTTTAATGTGTATTCTATGTAAAGCTGAATATATAAGGAGAGAACTGACAGCCTTGTGCACTCTTTTGCTAACCTGGAGCCAGTCCATTTCACCATGTTTTCTCATGCTGGCTCATGAATTCTGGGAGTTGAAGTCCATGAGACATAAAAGAGCCAAGGTTGCCTACCCCTGCTCTAGACTGTGGCTTCCTGACCTGTTCATAAGTTTCTTATGAGGACAATGAGATGTTTTGGGATTCCCAGTTTTATGAACATATTCCACAGCTTGGCACATATGTTGCAATCAAAGGCATTTCTATAGTCCTTGAAGTGTGCAATTTGATTCCCAAATACCGTAAGCATGAGTAGGATTGCAAGTATTCTTATGAAAAAGCTGCTGAGGCCATCCAGTTGCTTTGCTCTGTTCATCTTTTAAGAATAAGAATTTAAAGAAAGTGTAAATGAGGATATATAATTGGCACTTGTATCTTACGGCATAACTAAGATCTGGCACTGTGCCTGCAGAGAACTACAGCCTTCAGTTAAGTCACTGGGACTCCAACTTATTCCTTTCTCTTTCTATTTCTATGTTGCAAAGTAGTTGTTACTCTACACATGCACCCACACATACATACACAAGCTCCCTACATCTGCTTTCCGGTGGTTGTATATATCTCACTGTCTCCAAGCTTTTACTATTGTCAAGTTCACAATTGCGAATTACATCCAACTATTTGCTCCCATTTAGAAACATCACTGAATCTGATTATTAATTGGACATTTAGATAACACAAGAAGGTTAATGGATAGTGTTAACAATGTTTCTACAAGGAAATCAGACATTCTATACCAAAAGGAACAGAGCAATTATCCAACTGATGTTGGAAGGGAGCAGTCAGTGTGCCTCAGAGTGAGACAATATAGTGTGTAACTGATAAAACAAAAACAAAAACCATGCATTTTAGAAAGACTAATTTTAATAGATTAAGAGGAGTCATAAGGAAGATGCATGGAAAGAAAATTGTTGCTGAATGGAGCTTCCTGAAAAGGACATTAAAGATACTGCAATCTCAACAATGCAAATGAAGAAGAAAACAAAATAAATTAATGTGATTGAATAGATAACTCCTAATGTAGCTCAGACTAAAGGAGAATGCTTACCCAAAATGGAAAAAACCTAATGACTAAACACACCTTCAGGTCAGAATAGTTAAATGAGGTCAGAAAAGCAAAGAGAGAATATAAACAAAATCTTACAGAAATAAAATTCAACAAGAAGGGTTTTGAAGGACTTCTTCAAATACATTGGTAACAAGAGTGAGATAAAAGAGGAGTCAGGCTCACTGTTTATCTCTTAACAGGAGACAAAGAGAAAACAGAGGAAATCAACTAATACTTTGCTTCTGTCTTTACGCTTAAAGGAATTGGTGATTTGAGTAGCACAGACTGGGAATAAAAACAACAAGTATAACTGAGTTCAAGTTTAACAGCCCACAGATCCTGACAAAATATTGAGCATTGAAAAGACTAATTTAAAAAAAAATGTCAGGACCTCTCTCAATTCTCTTTGAAGTATCCTGGGAAGGTGCCAGAGGGCTAGAAAAGAACCAACATTGTCCTACTCTTTTTTAAAAAAAAGGAGGGGGGAGATGATCCCAGTATGGCTCTATCAATAAGTCTAAAATCAATATTTGGAAATATGTTAGAGCAGATAACAAAACAGGCTATTTGTAAACACCTTGAAGACAATGCCATAATTGCTAGGGGTTAGAATGGCTTTGTTGCAAATATTTCATTTCAAACAAATCTCCCTGTTCAGGATTTTCATTAATGACTTTGATAACAGGATTGATGGGTTGCTTATCAAATTTGAAGATGACAGAAAGTACGTCCATCTTACTTGACTAGGATGACAGAATGTGATTGCAATCTAATCTGGCCAGGCTGGAAGACAGAGCTGAGAGCAATAAGGTGTCTCTCAACAAGGAGAAATATAAAGTATTTCCATTTAGGAATGAATAATATAGTGCATGTATTGAAGATGGGGGATCCATAGCTTAGAAACACTACATCAGAGAAGGGCTTGAGTGTGATCATTGACAACTAGCTGAACCTGAGACAGCAATTTGTGAAACACTTGCTAGAATAGCATATGTACTGCCAAAGTGTATAGCTGGAACGGCTAGCACAATATTCTTGTTGGTTAAGATTTTCCCAACAGTTAATTACACTTAAAGATTTAAATCCATTTTTCCCATATAAACCATCTCAACGCTTTTATATTTTTTAAAGAATAGGTAAAAACAGTAAAAAGGAAAAGAGAGCAAGAGTAAAGAAACATACAAAGTAAAATACTACTTAAAATATATATTCCTCCTAAGCTAATATGTATTCATTCCCAAAATTTCTTACTCTTTTTAACCATGATTAAAAATATATTTAATCTTTAAATGTTCCATTTAATGTGCCTAGTCGGCAAAACAGTTTTCTTACAGGCTTTGTTTTGTGTTCTTATAAAGAAAAATGGCCGAATCGTTTGGAAAGAAAAGAAGATGAAAAGTTAAAAAAAGGGGAAAATATTTAAACCCCCTTTGGTTCAGAACAACATTGCATACAAAACCTATATGATGATGATAAAACATGTAGAAATGTAAAGCAAAGGACAAAGATAAATTACAAACGAGAATGTTGAAGTATATCTAATACATACAGCAACTGAGACAATACCTTTTATTTCAACCAGCTACTTTTCAAAAAGTACTGGCAGTGTGCAAGTTTTGCTTTGTGTGTTTTTGTTTTTTTTTAATTTCATGAGACTAAGATGCTTCAAGCACTGAAATGTACTCTGAAAAAATCCTTAGGCAAGCTGAATGAATTCAAATAAGGAGGACATGACAAAATTCACTGACAAACATCTCAAGGCCAATAATTAACATAATTAAACCAATTCACAAGAACCTGGAATATTCCTGACATTTTTTTTAAAAAAATGTTATTATAATTTGACTCTTATGTCTTGGAAAATCATGTAGAGTTTATTATTATCTCAACTGACTCTAGCCTTCCAAGTCATGCAAACATGAATAGAACTACAGTGGTGGCTTAAATTGTGGAAACCTTTGGGGAAAAGTGTACAGTAGAAATGCCAACTTTGGTTAAGTTTCCACCAATTTTTCTTCTAATTTCTTTATAACTGTAGTCTTGTTCACTTAATAATGCTATTTTACATCGCTTTCTGGGAAACCAGTCAACTCTTTGCGCCATTACTTTCATTTTATTACGTTTTACAAGCTCACTAAATGAAAGAACACAAAAAAAACCCCTCAACCAACTTGATAGCGATCACATAATACATTGACAAATGTCGTCCTCTCAGCTTCAATACATGACATCAATAACTGAATCCTACTGTGATCTGATTGGCTCATTGCCAAAACAAGATGACACCTGATTGGCTCTCTAAACATTGATGCTCATTGGCTACAATCAGATGAAGGAAAGCTACTTGATGTCAACGTAAGCAAGTTGTGCTTCCTTTTTCTGGTTATTTGGCTATAACTTTTCATAGAATACAGTACACATAACTGAACAAACTATATTACATTACATTCTTGATTAAATTATCTTTCCATTGATATATAATTTTATGGTACTACTCCCCAAAAAAGTGGTGTTATTAGCCATCAAACCTCAAAAATACACTTTTCCCAAAAGGTTTCCACAATTTTGGCCACTACTGTATCACTTGGTTTTCTGTTTTTCAAGAGAAATGTTAATTAGATTCTGGAATTTCATCTGTAGATTATTCAAGCATAGTTTTGTCACAAAGCTTCATCCATCCCTAACTTACTAAGGAATGCAGAGTTCCTGTCCAGAAAGCAGGCAGAAATGCAGATACCTGCTTTTGATAAGCATATTTGAAAAACCCAGTGATTTGCAGAAAAATCTTGCTAGAATGATTAATAAGCCACAAGAATGAAAACATCCTTTTGCTCATCTGCTACTGTTAATGTTTAATATTTTGTTGGAAGCTAACTGTCATTTTCAAAAGTTCCTCATGTGGCTATCCAGTTTCTTATCCCTCAGCATGGGAAAACAGAGCAGGGCACCCCATACAGTTTCAGAGTGAGGTTTGCTTTCAGTCGGAAAAAGAATCCTTTTAGGTAAATGATTTGCCTTTAAATCCTTTAGTCATTTAAAAATTAAAATTGACACTTTGAACGATGTCTAGTATTTAATTAGTTATATATGTATTTGCATGGCTGTCTTAATGGACTAAACAAGAAAATGATGATCAGAGCTGGAAATATCTACCAAGTCACCTATTAGGGACACGGCCAAACCGATTCTTGCTGACATACCAGAAACCAGTGTAGATATACCCTCGGGCTCTCCATGGTTTAGGTGCTGCATTGTGCAGCCGGCTGAAATTTCTATAAGAAACATGCATAATAAATAGCCTTTTCACCAGGGTGTCACCAAAGCGTACATCACTGTGGCAAGGTCTGCCATCTTTAATAATAATAATAATAAAGTTGGAAGGGACCTTGGAGGTCATCTAGTCCAACCCCCTGCTCAGTCAGGAAACCCTATACCATTTCAGACAAATGGCTGTCCAGTCTCTTCTTAAAAACTTCCAGTGTTGGAGCATTCACCGCTTCTGGAGGCAGGCTGTTCCACAGTTTAATTGTTCTAACTGTCAGGAAGTTTCTCCTTAGTTCTAGGTTGCTTCTCTCCTTGATTAGTTTCCATCCATTGCAAAGGATATTCCACTTTATATACTCATCATGGTGGCTGCTTCTTTATTCAGAAGCAATGGTGCTCCCCGAAGAAATCTTAATGTCGGGGAACTTTCTATGAATTAAAAATGGGCACTAAGCCTTTAAGAGAGACGGTCACAATATGCCAATAGTTTGCTGTTTGCACTTAGTTATCAGTTCAGGCTCCAATTCAATGTACCTGGAAGAGGTCTTTAATGGCATGGTGTCAGCTACAGGTACTCTTTGACTTACAATAGTTTGTTGAGTGGCCGTTCAAAGTTATAGTGGCACTGAAAAATATGACTTTATGACCATTTTTCACAGTTATGACCTCTCTGCAGCATCCCTATGGTCACGTGATCAAAATTGAGATGCTTGGCAACTGCTTCATTGCAGTGTCCCAGGGGGATCATGTGATCCCCTTTTGTGACCTTCTGACAAGCAAAGTCAATGGGGAAGCCAGATTCACTTAACAACCATCTTACTAACTTATCAACTGCACTGATTCACTTAACTGTAGCAAGAAAGGTCATAAAACGGACCAAAACTCACTTAACAACAGAAACATTGGGCTCCATTGTGGTCGTAAGTAGAGGACTACCTGAATTTGAAGGAATTTACGATCTTTATTTGAAACTCTCTTCTAGCTGATTCTCCTTTGGCAACAGGGGCACTGGATACCCACAAAAGAGCCTTTTTAATAATGGCCGTCTGCTTGGGGAGCTCTTTTCCAGAGAAAAGCTTTCCATGTATTACCCGTATATGATAGTCTTTTCAGTATTAGATGAGGAGCTTTGTAAGAATGGTGAGCTGTTTAGGATGTTTGTTTTGCTCAACATTACTGAGATCTTGTTTAGGATGTTTGTTTTGCTGCAACATTACTGAGATCTTGTGGTTTATTTATTGCCATTATTATTGTTGTGGATATCTATTTTTATTGTGCCTGTGTGCTGTTTTCCCTGTAGATTTCTTATATAGTTCTTATATTGCTTTATTTTTTAATAGTATATTTCAATTAACTGTGTATTGCCCAAAGAACCTTTATGAGATATAAAAGTACACTCATTGATAATTGGAACTGCACCTGGTTCTTAAAAGAAGCCATGACCTATCTACAACCGACTGGACATTTTCTCATAAACCATCAAATCCAAAATGTGTACAGTATCTACCTCTATAAGAAATCTACATAGTGGTTCAGTATAGCCTCCATGCTAAGTCATATTTTAATCAAGATTTTTGAATTAAATACAGCAGGTGGATTCATACAGTACTTCCAGCTAAAGCAAAATAAATCATTCCTGAGTGCAATGTATAAACTCAATCATTCAGCAAGTAGCAAAATTGTGATACCATATTCTTCACATTATTCTTAAATAGGGTTTTATTTAAGACTTGACTAATACGAGTAGATGGTTTAAGAGTTTAGAGCTGCAGCAACTACAGGAACAACTCCAGAGAGCACCAAGACTCAAGATCTAAGTATACTGTAAGCAAACAAGGTGTACAAACACCCCTCCCAAGTCCTATGGTTGCATTGTTAAATTTGCATTTCTATTCTATTCATTTATTGCAAGACTAATATTCTGCTATCCCACCAAGATACAAATAATTCTGAGTACACCTGACGGCAAGCACAATAGGTGTTGTGTCCTAGAACCAAGGAACAGATTCCCTTAGCCCACAGAGGTCTTGGCCTTGATAATGAAACAAACGTCACACTTTCCAGGTTTGGAATAGGTCATTGCTGTGCTGTCTTTTCTCTTGAACTGAGGTCCTTTCAGAGATCTTACCAAATAAAATAAATGTTTTCTTTCTCTCTTTCTCTTTTGATTCTGGAAGAATTAATCATGCATTAGGAATGTGTTTCTGCTTTATTGTGAGAAAAATAAGCATTTTCTTCCTATAGGATAAAAGAGTAGTTAGTGCAGGCTAAGCCAGGTGATTGCTTAAAAAGCTGGTTCTATTTCTGGAACTGAAAATGGAATTTGCAACGTGGAAAAAAAATATACCTCAGCTCGGTATGGTTTGTAAAATGCACTGACATTTTCTTGGCAATTAACTTTAAAAATCACATTCTGAAATTACTTTAGTAGTTGTGGAATGGACGGGTCATTATGGTATTATTAAGATACAAAGAGACAAGTTTTTTCTCTTGCTGGTCCTTCACATTTCCTCATTTTCCTCCACCTTGCCTGACAGTTACTACATCTCTTTTAGTAGAGCTAGTGAACACATTTATTCAAGCTGTTGCTTTAACTAAACTGTTCCTGTTCTGGCGCCCTCCAGATGTACTGGGACAAAGGTCATACTGACTGAGAATTTTGGAACCCTCAATCCCAACACATCTGCTAGGTTAAGGAACACTATTTAACTTATGAAAGTGAAATTAGTTTAAAAGAGGCTGCTTTTACTTATTGCTCAGTAGAGCACAATATATGCACAAGTTTCTTTTAATGGCAGCCATCTAAGTAAAGGTCTTGCATAAGGCAGGATGTGACATCTGTACATGCTCCTATTCCTATTTAAAATAGCTACACAATCCAGGAGAATATTTAGATTTTACGATGGTGAATTTCCAATGAACAAGGCTTAATGACATTCAAGTAACGGAATTACTTTTCTCCCAGAACTCTGATCTTTAGTTTTTTTTAAAAAATCCAAGAATTTGGTCTTTTAACATGCATATCTGTCTTGTATGGTCTCATTTAATCTTCAGCCATGATGATCTGTAAAGTCTTAGGGGGAAAGCCAAAATGAAAAAATTGGTGGGAGGTGAATTTCGTTGCACTGCTATGGATTTTTCTTTATTGCTTTCACTCTGGCTTGTGGGGGGGGGGAGGGAACTAGGTAGGAAGTGACAATGTTTCATCCTCCTTCATAGCTGCTAGGACATTTGTAAAAGTGGCTACTACAATCTATCTGGCAACCCTTCAAACTAAGCAAGATCAGGGAAAAGACATTGTGGATTCAGTCTGAAGAAAGAGCTCAATATTGAGGGGAAGAACCATGTTTATTGCAACAATTGTGTTGTGTGTCTCAGGATAACAATGAGAAAGCAAAGATGCTTATAGAAGTTGAGGGCTGCAAGGTAGGAAATCCCAAGCAATCTGATTGGCTGACTTATTGGGGAAGCTAGGCAGGTCCTTGTCAGTGTACCTGCAAAGAGTTCTATTATTAGTTATTTTTTTATTCTATTTATTATGTTTTATTCTCTCTATTATTTTTATAAAGAACTCAAAGCAGTGAACATATCTAATACTCCTTTCCTCCTCCTATTTTTCCCACAACAATAACCTTGTGAGGTGAGCTAGACTGAGAAAGTGAGGACACAAAGTCACCTGAATGGCATTCATGCCTAAGGGAGGACTAGAATTCACGGTCTCCTGGTTTCTAGTCTGGGGCCTTAAACACTAGACTAAATTGGTTCTGTTGTTAAGCAAAACAGAGCCTCCCAGATGACAGCAGAGTTGAGGAGCTCTTTGTTTAAGGAGATGGAATGTTGAGGTCTTCAGCTGATGGAGGATGGAAACCTGTGGTTTCTCTAGGTTGCCATTGCCTTGCAACTATCTTTAGGCCATGCTGTGAGTTGGAGAGAAGATGTCTTTGTTTTGAGTTCAAGAGGACTCCAGACTGGCAAATTAGGTGTGTGTGTGTGTGTGTGTGTATGTGTGTGTGTGTGTGTGTGAGAGAGAGAGAGAGAGAGAGAGAGAGAGAGAGAGAGAGACAGACAGACAGACAGACAGACAGACAGACAGACAGACATTATTAAAAGTAGTAGAGCTTCCTTCAAAATATGAAATCTTGCCCAAATAAAAGCAAAAACAAACATAAACATTGTCAAAAGATGCATTAAATTGGTAAAAAAAAATTGAAAAACAAAAGACTCTGAGGAAGACTCGGTAAAGAAACATTAAGACAAACATTGTTTAAAATCTTTAAATGTGTTTAAAATAAACCAGGAAATGGCAGAGAAACTAATTTGTTGCTTCTGAGGATTTAGGACAGACGCCCATTCCTGTGGTGGCATTTTTAGCAGAAGAATTGGATGAACAGAGACAAATAGAAATAACAAAGATGACGTTATTAGCCAAACTGACAAACTAAAAATGAATATATCCCCAAGACCAGATGGTATCCACCGAAGAATTCTTAAAGAACTTAAATATGTTGAAATAGCTGATCTTTTTACAAAAAAATACGCAACTTCTTTTTAGCGTCAACATCTGTTCCTAAGGTCTGGAAAATAGTTATTATGTTCACAAATTTTACAAAAGATCAAGGGCAATAAAAGAAAGTAAAGTCCAGTTAACTTAACATCTATATAGGGGAAATGATTGAACAGTATTTTAAAAAGGCAAATAAATAAAAGAATGAATCTTCCTGCAAAGAATTCACCATGATTTTCAGCAAAGATATGTCTCTCTCTCTCTTTTTTTTTCTTTTACTTTTTTTGAAGAGAACAGCAAACCTGTCAGCAAAGGTCACCAATCAATATTGTATACTTGCACTTCTAGAAAGCTTTGACCAAATTCCTCACTTGGGATCAGGTATATCGATGGACTAACAGTTGGTTTAAAAAGCAGAAATAGAAGGAGTCAAAGCACTGCCAGTATAGCAAAGTTCTTGTACAAATCTTTGGTAGGATCACACTTGGGACTATTATATACATTTCTGGATGCCTTAAGAAGACTATTATACAGTGCAAAAGTGCAAAGAAGGAAATCAAAACAATAAGGAGTTGGAACAATTCTATGAGTGTTATGGTTGGGTTTCTTTAGCTTGAAATGAAGAGTAGGAACAGATAGAGGAGAGCTATATAAAATAATACTTGAAAAATGATGTGAATTTCTGTGGATTTTTTTTTTTCCTTCCCCCTTTCACAAGTCCTGGACTCAGAGTCATCCACTGAAAGTAAATGTGGGGAGATTCAAAACTGAAAAAGGGAAATACTTTGTTCACCATGCACAGTTCCGCTGGGGACTTTGCTGCCTCACTAGTGATTATGGCAATCAATCTGGGAAATTTGAAAAAGAGATGGGACGGATTCAAGGAGGATCATGCTATCAATGGTTAGTTATATCGAGGGCTGTTTACTACCTCCTAAATCATAGATAGAATTCCTAAATACCAGTTACCAGGAAGTGATGATGGAGGAGTGCTATTGCCCACCAATCCATGTTTGGGATTATTTAGTTGACCACTACATGACAAAGTCTGGCCTAATATAGCCACACTTTTCCTATGTTCTTATTGCAAAGTTGATCCTTGATATCTCTACTTACTCATCTTATAACACTAAACCCTCCTTAATGGCAACCCTACAGCCAAGCAAGGGGCATTTTTACTAACTGTCCATTTTCAGACCTTGCAATATACAGTACACATCAACTCAGAATGGTGTATTTTCATGCACACCGTATGTATATACAACTTGGTAGCCTTAAAGTGCTTGAATTTTCTCTGATGTAAAACCTGCCTTCTTCAGACTGTATTTATGCAAAATCCAAAGCTAGACATAGATCTAGGGAATATTAGGTTCTTATTCCTCCCAGAATCCAAGATATAACTAGGTATCTAGAAAATAGATATTACCAACTAAAGTTTAGACAATAAAAGTTTTTTGCCAAGTGCAAAACAAAGCAAATATCCACAAACAGCTTTCACAATATGATTGACTTTAAAATTGTCTATATCCCTCTTAGACGCCCCCCCCCCAAAAAAAAGATTTTATTTTTAATCAAAGGCAGCATTTTCAAAAACTTACTGAGATAATAGCTGCCTTTAGTTCTGGGATGGGAAAAAATGTAAAAATGTTGCATATATTTAGGAGGGTGATTTGACCAGCCCTGTAACCTTTACACACACACACACACACACACACACACACACACACACACACACACACACACTTTTCTCCCTCCAATGTGAATCTAGGGTGCAATGTGAAAGTATGTATATGTGTATAATAATCAGGAAGGTTACACCCCATTGCTGATAGACTTTTTTTTTGTCTGCTCTCTAATCCATTAGAGTATTTTTCTTTTCATTTTAGATCTAATCACAGTGAGCAGAGCAGGTTGAAGCATTTCAAGTGATTTCTGTTGCCTTATCCAGCTGTCCTTTTAAGGTTGTTATTGAACACTAGGGCTTGTGTTGATTTGCATGCTATTTTCCTTTTGATCTCCATAGCAACCACTACCAAATGGCCTGAGAATAATAGCTGTATTTTTATTGTGGGGGAGGGGAGCTGAAAGCAGGCTTGGATGCAAGAAACCAATGCTGGAAGATTGTTGTTATTGTTTTAAAAATAACATTAAAAATTGAAATAAGCCTTTAAGGCTAGTGAAGCAATGGACTATTTTTTCCATTTCTCCACCCTTCCCCTCCAATTTCATATCTATCTTTTGTACTGAAACATAACAGGTGTTCCTGAAAGCCATTTAAAAGAAAGAAATGCCTTCAGCAAAGGCTGGAATGAACACCCTGAATGACAGAAAAGTGCATTGAATAGAACACGTGCAAAATACTTTCCTCTTGATATTAGATTGGGACTTTCCAAACTTTGAATTGGCCAAGTCAGAGGGCACCCTTTGTCAACCTTTCCCATTTAGATACCTGAGGATTAAACTATGGTAGTAATTCAGTCCCTGAAGAGCCTCTGAAAAAGTAGAACAGAAAAGATGAACGAATGTCAATGAGCCTTTATAGCAGCTGAAAACCTCGGCTACTTGTCCACATCAGAGAGTCACTGAATTGATCTGTTTTTCCTGCTTACCCCAAAATGAGGATGGGGTATATATTAACTTATGAAGTCAGCCCATCATAGCCTGGTGTGAAGATGAACCCCACCCACGTTTTCTTGCATCATATCAAAGAGCAGCCTGGTCCACCTGGTGAGTTTTATTCCTGTTTAATCAATTCCAACCTCAATTCCAACTGGAAAGGGTTGGTGTGGGCTTTGGTGGGCACTTTCCTACCAGACCCATTCTCTACCTTTGATAGACATTTTGTACCCAGATCTGTCTGGATACTTGACATTGGAAATGTGAACCTTTGTGGGCTTGGATAGGAGGAGTGCATTTCAAGAAAGGAAAGGTAAAATTTTCTTTTCCTTTGTCTTGTCATAGAATAGAATAGAATAGAATAGAATAGAATAGAATAGAATAGAATAGAATAGAATAGAATAGAATAGAATAGAATAGACCTTGGAGGTTTTCTAGTCCAGCCCCCTGCTCAAACAGAAGAACCTATACCATTTCAGACAAGTGACTGTCTAGCCTCTTCTTAAAAATCTCCAGTCATGGAGCGCCCACGATTCCTGGAGGCAAGCTATTTCACTGATTAACTGTCATCACTGTTAGGAAGTTTCTCCTTAATTCCAGGTTGCTTCTCTCTTTGGTCAGATTCCAACCATTGTTTCTTGTCCTGCCCTCTAGTACTTTGGAGAATAGTTTGACACCTTCTTCTTTGTGGCACCCCTCAAATACTGGAATACTGCTATCATGTTGCCCCTGTTTCTTCTTTTTTTTTTAGATTAGCCAAACCCAATTCCCGCAGCTGTTCTTCATATGATTTAGTCTCCAGACCTTTGATCATTTTAGTTGCTCTTCTCTGAACTTTTTCTAAGGTCTCAACATCTTTTTTGTAGTATGGTAACCAAAATTGGTTGCAGTATTCCAGATGTGGCCTTACTAGGGTCTTGTCTGTTTCTTTCTTTTTTTTTTTATTAAAAAGTTTTATAAATTTTACAAAAAATAAGAAACAATACAAAAACAAAAAACAACATATACAAATAAGAAACAAACATTACCCAACAAAAACCCCCTTCCCCCACCCCTACCCAACCCCCCCCCTTCCCCCCCAAGACCTCCCAGAGCAGAATATAGGCTTAATTAAAGAAAAAATTAAAAAAATATATAAAAAAAAGAATATAAAATAGAAAATATATATATATATAAAGTTAAAAATTATGAAAAAACTATATAATATTTTTTATATCAAATTTAAATTGTATGAATTTTATCCATTTATCCCAAACAGCAAGAAATTTCTCTTGCGTTTGTCCCTTTAAGAAAGCCGAAATCTTTGCCATTTCCGCCAAATGAGACACTTTAAGAAACCATTCCTGCAATGTAGGCAAAGATTCCTTCTTCCAATATTGTCCTACTAACAGCCTCGCAGCTGTTATCAAGTTTAACATCAATATAACCTCCTTTGTGTCACAATCAGTAACTATACCTAACAAAAATAATTGTGGAGTAAATTTTACCCTCCTTTTAAAAATTCTCTGGATATTCCACCATATCTTAATCCAGAATGCTTTTATCTCTCTGCACGACCACCAAATATGATAATAAGTAGCATCCATACAACCACATCTCCAACATTTAGGTTGTAAGTCAGGGTACATAAAAGACATTTTTTGTGGATCAAGGTGCCATCTATAAAACATTTTATAAAAATTCTCCCTTAAGTTCTGTACTTGTGTAAATTTGACATTTCTCACCCAAATAATTTCCCAGGTGTCCAATGGAACTGGCTCACCAAAATTCTGCGCCCATCTAATCATACAATCTTTAATTAGTTCCGTTTCTGAATCCAATTCAACTAAAACCCCATAGATCCTCTTAATGTGGGTTTGTCTTTGATCCTTCACTTGCTTAATAAGATTTTCATCTTCTCTGTGAAAACCCACCTTACAGTCCATCTTCCATCTATCTAATAATTGCCTATATTGGAACCAAGAATAAATAATATTTTCTTGTGCTAACTCTTCCCGTAATTTTTACTGCCAGTTTTGTCCATCCCATTTAAGTAACTGTCTATAGGACACCATATCCATTTTAACCCCTCTTTTTATTCCTTCTATTGCATGCCAAGGTACGGCCCATAATGGTACTTTAAAATCACTTTTGTAATATTTTCTCCAAACCCTAAGTAAAGAAATTCTTAAGATATGAGATTTAAAAGCCCAATCCATTTTTTTATTAAATATTAAATAGGCATGCCACCCAAAAAGTAAATTCCATCCCTCTAAGTGAAGTATATCAGAATTTGTCAAATTTACCCAGTCACTAACTAATGTTAAAACCACCGCATCATAATATAATTTCAAATTCGGCACCTTGAGTCCTCCCCTCTCACGGAAATCTTGCATAATTTTAAATTTAACCCTTGGCTTTTTCCCTGCCCAAATAAATTTATTAAGGCCTTTCTGCCACTCAGTTAAATTGATCTCATTCTTCAAAATCGGTATCATTTGGAACAAAAAGAGAAACTTGGGTAGAATATTCATTTTTATCACTGCAATTCTTCCCATGAGGGATAATTGCAACTTTTCCCAATTCTTCAAGTCTCTCTGTACCCTAACCCACAACCTTTCATAATTATTTTTAAATAATTTTGCATTAGAAACAGATAGCATCACCCCCAAATATTTTACCTTATTAACAATTTCAAAACCCGTCAAGTTAACCAAAGTCTGCTTCTCCCGACTAGTCATATTTTTAGGTAAAATTTTTGTCTTATTAACATTAATCTTAAAACCCGAAACCAAACCATAATTATGAATCAGCTGTAATAATTTTACTACAGAATAAGTAGGTTGCGACAAAGTGATAACCAAGTCATCCGCAAAAGCTCTTAACTTATACTCTTTTTTATTAACTTCTATTCCTTTAATTTCCTGCGACTCTCGAATTTTGATCAACAGTATTTCCAGTGTTAAGACAAACAGCAACGGTGATAATGGGCAACCCTGTCTAGTACCTTTCTCTATTGTAAAAACCTCTGACAAACCTCCATTAACGATAAGTTGTGCCGTTTGTTTTTGATATATTACCATAAGAGCTTGCAATATCTTTTCACCAAAATTCATCTCTTCCATTACTCTTAACATAAAATGCCAATTCAATTGATCAAAAGCTTTTTCAGCATCTAAAAATATCAGCCCTGCAGGAACTTGGTTGTTTTTATCTAAATATTCTAATAAATTAATAATTTGTCTGACATTATTTTTCATGTACCTTCCAGTTATGAACCCAGATTGATCTTTATGCACAAGGTGATGCACAACCCTCATAAGCCTATTTACTAAGATTTTTACAAATATCTTGTAATCCACATTTAAAAGAGATATAGGCCTATAATTCTTAGGTAAAGTAAGATCTTGATCTTCCTTTGGAATCAATGATATAAAAGCAGTACGCCATGAGGGAGGAATCTCTTGACCCTGTAAAATGCCATTAAAAAGATCACCTAATGGTTGAGCCATCTCCTCCAATAAGGCTTTATAATAAACAGCTGTTAACCCATCCGTACCCGGTGCTTTCCCTGGTTTCAATTGTTGAATTGCTAGCGAAATTTCCTCCTTAGTAATTAAACCATTAACTTCATGTTTCTGATCCTCTGTCAATTTAGGGAAACTAACCTCACTTAGATATTTATTTATCTCTAAAATTTGCACATTAGTAGATTTATATAATTTTTGATAATAATCCAAAAAAGATTTCTTAATCAATTCCTTCTGAGAAACTAATTTACCCTTGTAATTTATTTTATCTATTGTTCTCTGTCTCTGTTTCTTTCTCAATGATAAGCCAACCATCTCCCTGGCTTGTTAGCATTACAAAATGTGTTTTGTTTCATAAACAATAAATTGGTTGCAGCTTGATCTGCTAACAACATATTAAATTGTGTTCTTAACAACTTTAAAGATTCTTTAATACTTTCATCAGAAGGATTTAAAATCAAAGACTTTTCTTTTAATTTAATTTCATCTTCCAATTCTTTACGTTTCTGAATCTGTTTTTGCTTATGACAGTTATTCATTTTTATCAAAATCCCACGCATAAATGCTTTCCCTGCATCCCATACCATTGACATTGAAGTCCCCTTATACATATTCAAAACAAAGTAATCCTTTAAACACTCCTTTAGTTTCTGAACATTTTTTTCTTGTCTAAATAAATTCTCATTCACCCTCCAGGATCTTCTCTCCTCTTTTTCTTGAGTCAACTCCATCCAAACTGGACTATGATCCGTCAAAGACCTAGGGAAAATCTTGACATTCTTTACTCTATTATATAAGTCTGTTGTAATCAAGAAGAAGTCAATTCTTGAGAAGGATTGGTGTCTATCTGAAAAAAAGGTAAAGTCTTTCTCCTCTTGATTACATTCCCGCCAATAGTCCCGTAATTCCCAGTCCTCTTTCATATCAAAAAAGGCTTTAGGTAATTTTGCCTGCTTAAGAAGAGGAGAAGAGCCTTTTTTGTTCCTTTGTACGTCTAAAACACCATTCCAATCCCCCATTAATACCACGGATCTGTAGTCCAGAAGATTTATTTTTTCATGTAAGAGTCTATAAAATTGTTCCTGTTGCTGATTTGGTGCATATAGTCCCACTATAAGTACTTTCTTACCATATAAGCCCAATTCAACCATCACATATCTCCCTTGGGGGTCAGACTCCACCAGACAAACTGGTAGATTTTGCTTGACATAAATAACAACTCTCCCCTTCTTCCCGGGAGCAGAAGATACGAAGTGAGATCCCAGATGGGCATTAACTAAATATTTCTGATCCTTAAGTAAAATATGAGTTTCCTGTAAGCAAATAACATCATTGTTACGTTGCTTCAAATAATAAAAGATTTTTTTTTCCTTTTCTGAGGAGAATTCAATCCATTAATATTCCAGGTCAAAAACTTTGCCATCTCCCTTGGCCCGCAGCCTGGAGAAGACACCTTGGAGATCTGAAATTGCAACATGTGTTGCATGACTCTTGGGTCTTGCTCCTCCCACTGGCGGTGATACATTTCCAGGAGAAATCTCTTTGGCCTCTTTCTTACGTTGCTCCTTCTCTTTACATTTATAAGCTGCACGAGTCATTCTCTGCTCTTTAACCTCCGTCTGGCATTGCCATTCAGCTTGCAGCATCCCAGCAGAAGCCGAACTTAATGCCTCAGACTGCTGCTCCGCCTCTTTGCCACTCAGGGATTTCTGAACAGGTAAAATTGAGCCTGCACCTAGGACTGAAGTATAGAATTCTCTAGCTTCATCAACCGTATTCAATCTATAACATGTCCCCGCATGGCTCAGAACAATACCCATCGGGATTTCCCATCTAAATGGCATCGATCTAGCTTTAAGCTCATTAGCTAAGAAAGCAAAATCTTTCCTGCTTCTTAAAATTTTTGATGGGATTTCCTTTAGTATAATGACATCTTGGGCAGCTATCTGAAATCTTTTATTATAAAAGGCTTGTATGATCTCATTACGCAGAGACTTCTTCGTAAAATAAATCACCACATCTCTAGGCAAATTCTTCTGCTTAGCAATCCAAGAGTTAAGCCTGTACACTTTTTCAACTTCTCTGCGTAATTCTTCTTTGTCCATGTCCAAAACCACAGCCAAATCAGTAAGGACCACCTCCATCAGATCTTGATTCATATCTTCCTTGAGGCCTCTAATCCTCAAAGCATATTCCATCTGCCTGTACTGAAACATCAGAATATCTTCTTGTGAAGTCTCCACCTTCCTTTCCACATCTTGAATTTTATCATCAAAGGAATCAACTTTATCTTCAACTTCCTTGAGTCTTGCATTCAGCTTAACCACCACTGTAGCCAAACCTGAGACTGCTGCAAGTATATCTTGTCGCAAAATATTATTATTCTTTTCCAATTGATCCTTCATCCCACTTATCTCTTCTTTGAAGTCAGATTTAATTTCTGATTTAAGCTGTGTAGAAAGTTGCTTCATTTCCTCTCTCATTTGAGCTACAGCCTCTCCCATTATACCTCTAGCCTCTTGTGCTGAAAATCCAGGCAAAGGAGGGGAGGGTGGTGGCTGTGCCGGTGGTGCATGTTTAAGTTGTTGTTGTGGTTGTGCAGTAGAAGCTATAGGAGAGGAAATCACCTTAGATGTTGTAGAAGGCGGCTGTCTCTTTGAAGCCATTTTAAATAACACAGTTCTCACTTCCCTTTCCCCCCCCCCAAAAAAAAATGAGGGGGAAAGAGAAAAAAATTTACTTTTAAAAGAGGCAGCAAAAACACTATAATCCTTGAAAATCCAGAGAGAAAAAACCAAAAAGAAAAAGAAAATCAAAAAAGAGGATTCAATACCAAAAGCAAAAGTAAAGTCCAGTCCTTAACAGGAGAAAGTGAAACAGGAGAAAGTGAAACAAAAGACAAGAAAAAAAACTCCGTCACTTTCAAAACGCCATCTTAATTCCTTCTCCACAGTAATAAAAAAAAAAAAGGAGAAATAGTCAGAACTAAATAAAAATAAATAAACACCTAAATTATATAAGAAAAAATCCTTTAAACTGCTCTGTCCGTTTTTTAGGAATTACTCACCAACTCTCTATAAGCACGGAGATAGAAGCGGCAGTTTCTTTTGCTTCCTAGGAAGCAAAAACAGCTGGGAGGCGGAGACAGCAAGAGCTCCGAGGGAACACTCCTTTCACCCCCTCTAGGATTAAATCCAGAGAGGGTTCAGGGGTTCTACCTCTACTCTTGCACTCTCTGTCCCTTCCCTTTGCCCGGGAAGGGAGTTCCGAGCCGCGGACCAGCTGATGCGCGCTGTGCTCCGCGGCTCTGACACTTTCCCAGCTGGACGGCTAAAAGATAGCCGCCATCTCTGTCGCTCCGTACCGGAAGTCTGTTTCTTTCTTTTAACAGGGTGAAATTGACAAGAGTTCTGCCATGTTTTCTCTTGTGTCCCAGCTGACAGAAAGAAGTGTAAAATTGTTGAGGTTCCCCACAGCAAATTGTTGTGTTGTGTTTTGAAATTGGAAGAGGGAGTACTTTATATGTTGTCTTGAATTCGTGGAAGAAAAATGGGATAAAATTTTAAAAAGCAATAAATAATTCCTTACCCCTTCCAGCTCATGCTTAGACAAATTCTTTATGTCTGTTAGTTCCTGATGCATAATTTTCTGCTGTCCTGTTATGTAAGCTAAATGTGAGGCACCTTTAAGTGACTTGAGACAGATCCAGTGGTGGGATTCAGGTGGTTTGCACCACTTCGGCAGAACCAGTAGCTAATATTTTGTTGCCCATGCCCAGAATGGACTTCCGGAAGTGGTATCCACACAGAGAACCGGTTGTTCATATATTTGAATCCCACCACTGGACAGATCTAAGATTCTTTGGGAATAATAAAGATGTTCAGGGTTATCTGAGGATGGAAAGAGGAAGTAGCTATGCCATGTGAGGTTGCTAGGGATGGGAACATTTATTTTTATTGATAAAGGAGAATATTGGTAGCTCAGGAATGAAATGAGGGGTCCTTGGTGCTCTCTGGGCTTGGTTATTTTCTTGCAGACATTTCATTAACCCAACTAGGTAATATCACCAGTCCTAGCTTGAGTAATGAAACATCTGCAAGAAAACAACAAAGCTCAGAGAGCACCAAGGATCCCACATTTCTTTGTTTTGAAGAAGCAAATAAATTGTAGGGCTAACATTGCTGTCAACTATATATTCCTAAAATACTATATACTACTACAGTATTTGATTGTCCATAACCTTCAATTGAATAAAACAGTGCATTTGTCAGCTCTCCTGGATAAACCAGATAGGAAAACCAGACTAGAAGAACTAAATCTATTTCACGGTAAGGCTACATTAACAGAATCTTGTAAGCCTGAAGGTTCAAACTTCCTACTGCTGCTTTTAACCATCTGATCAATGGGGGAGGAGTCCTTCCTAACATTAAGCCCTTCAATGGCTCTCATTCCCCCTGTCTGATTTTTACCTAGTCAGCATCTTTTTCCTTTGTTCCCCCAAGGTCATCTACGTATTCCATTATATCATCACAAGGCAAGCATTTTTGAATCAATACACCTCAAATGGGCTACCTTGCAGAATGTGTCCAAAATCTGGTACGCATGACTCTTATGGGATTGGCAAGGTTGTGGCCACTTCAGTTCTGCCATGCTCCTGTTCTGCCATGATGATGCCATGATCAGCTGCAGTCACACAAATTTCATTTCCAATGCTTTCTGCCAACTTCTTACAAGGAAAGTCAATGATAGGAAGTCAGATGTTGCTCCCATTCTCACTGCTTTTTTTTTTTTGGCTAACCATGATCATATTGTTTCTCTGTTTAGATAAGGAAATATCTCGGAAACAATAGCTCAACAGGCCAAGGGTTGCACTATTTAAATGGCATTTGTAGTTGGATTGGATTCAGGAGTCACAAAAATGGGTTTGGAAGCTGTTTGCTGGAGTCACAGATTGGCTTTTTATAATGCTTTTAATTGCCCTTGTATTGTATTCTGTTTCCTCACAGTTCTATTCTATTCTGCCATGACATACTAAAGCAGGTTTCACCTGTAGCATTGGATGGCAGTAGTGAATGGAAATGTCTGTTGTCAATTGTGCCCAGCAATTAAACTCAGTACAAATCAAGTTTCTTGAAAACCATTGTGCCTTTTGGAAAGATGCATAAACCTGTATTCAAATGTAGTTGAATGTAATCAAAGGATTATAAAGGAGTATATTGACGGTCATCAAATAAACAGAAATCATACAATAATATTGTAAAGGAATGCTGACTTTTACAATCAAAGGACTTTTCTTGACAAAAAGCAGTGGTTTGTCATGGCAGCTGCAAAGTTCTAGGGAGCATCTGATGAAAAATCCCTAGGAAAGGATTTTAAAACTCACTACTACGGTGATGTCAGCAATTTCCCCCATTACAGCCAATACTGCCTCTTCCAGTTTAATTGTCAGTTGATGATCTTCCACAACTTGAATATGGGAGAATGAAATCAGAAAACTTGCTTTTGAAAGATGTGTGCATAAAAGCTAAGCAGTTCCATTCAAACAAAGTGAATCTTGGAGGTTGGCACCACGGTGGGGTTATGTTTTGTTATTTATATACATCTAGAGATATCATTGACTTCAAAGATGTTTTTATTTCCATTTTATTTTTTCCTTTATCAGTTGCTCCTAGCCATAGGTTGATTTACTTTCCTATGGAGGCCCATTAATTTTTATACTATTGAATATATTTTCAGAAGCAGACTGGGCAAGACTAATAATAATCCATAAGTGATTTGGAACTTGGATATAATCTATGAACAGCTGTTTATTAAGAAGGCCGGCAGGGAAAAAAAATAGCTGAGAAGATACTGACGGGATAAAATAAATTACTTTCAACAGGCAGAAATTTGGTATTAGTTATTCATAGAATTGCTTAAAATGTTAGCCTGCCCTTGAACTATGTAGATCAGGGGTGTCAAACTGCCAGTCCACGGGCTGGATGCATCATCTGGAAGCCATGCCCATCCCATTGCCAGCAGTGGCAAAATTGTCCCGATACATTGCACAATGTCACGTGACGTCGTGAGTTTGACATGTCTGATGTAGACTGCTGAAGTCCCAAACAAGACAGGGGAAGCATGCAAAACATGGCTTCTTGAGTTCTTCAAATCTCTTTAGGGCCACAGAGGGACTCTTAGTTTCTCCTTGGTAGTGAAGTAGCATGTTGTATTTGCATGTGCTTTTGAATTTTCTGTATGCGCTGGGAAACAGTGAAGGTCAATATGTCCCTCTGTGACCTCATATGACCAGGAAGAGGAGGAAGAATGGAATGGAGGAGTTAGTAGCATTCTGATACACTAGAAGAATGTCTTTCTGGATTGTTATTTTTCTGCAGTGAGATTAGCCCATTATTCAATTCAATCTTTCTTTTGTCAGCTTCTCTACATGAACAAAATTTTGTCCTATTTTCTTTTAATTTTTGAGAGGCAGATTCCAGCAATGGCTAGGCAGGGAGACTGAATTCCTTCACATAATTTCTTTCCAATGTTCCACTGTGTTGGAAAGAATAATAAGAATAGCAGATTTCCTTCAGTTTCACTCTTCCCTACAACTTCTAAGATGCTGAGATGCTGTTTCAAACCATCTCCTCTTCTATGACCTCTGCATGAACTTTTTAATTAAAAACTGCCTCTCCATTAATGTTATTGTGAATATTTTAATTGCTACATAATACTTAGTTCAGAAATAATTTTGATAAACAAGTAGTACAATTGTTTTAATACACTTTACACATAGAAATAAAATGAAACTTCCTTTTAAAAGTTCTTTTTTTCTGCCCAGATGAAGGTTCTGATTCTAAAAACATGTAGAATGATAGCGTTAATCTGTTCTGTATTTGTCCACTACCATTCATAGATATTCATAGATAAAGAAAAGTCCCCATGCAATAAATAATAATTCTCAGATTCTTGTTCAAACATGCCCTGCTTGGTGAGAAAATAGTTTCCTTCCACTTTTTATTTATAGGAGGGGAAAAAATAAAGTCATCGCAATTATTATTTATAAATGCAGAGGCAACACGGAATAAAATAACACCTCCATAGGAGTAGAACTTTCCCAGCTCATTTTAAATATTATTTGTTTCCTTGGTCCATCCATATATCTTGATGGAGAATTGGGTGCCACCTCATAAAAAGTATTCAATCCAGGGTTTAGTGTTTTATTAATAACTCTGCAATATAACACCAAAAACCATCACAACATCAGTAAATAAAAATTAAACAGCTTGCCTGATTTATGTCTGTCCTACAACAGAGCCTGGATTGTTCATACTTTGTTTGTTGGGGTAGGAAGAGAGAATTAGATTAGTTTACAACTTAGCATAAAGATTCAGTATTATTATCCACAGTGGGGTTTTGGGGGGGCGGGCATCTTGGATTTTAGAATTATATTTCTGGTGCTCCAAGGTATACAGTACTACAGATTCAGTACTGTTGAATACTGGGTTGAAGAAAGAAGACAGGTATAAGGAAAACTTTAGATTGGTTTCCAAATGGATGCTAGATCTACTGCTGACTGAAGTAGGTCTAGAAGCAAGGAAATGGTAGACCTATTCTATAAATTTCTCCGGAGTCAGATTCTTCTACCTTAATAGACCTTTTAGTGAGGATCCACCCTCAGTCTCTTGGCAGATTTTCCAGAAGTGGGAAGCTAGAAATAGTCTGTGCTACTTTGAAAATGCCCCCAAATGCCTATGTTGAACTATTATGGTGGCCTTTCACTGCTGATATCCAAATTAAAACCCTTGCCTACCCCCAAAATATGTGTAGCTTTTAGTCATCTAAAGTTTGCTTCATCCTTACTCAGCAAACATTGAAAAAGATACAGTATATCGAGTGCTGCCCTCTATTCTTATAAGAGTGATTTTGGTTGATTGTGACAACAAATCTTTCCACCCTCAAAATAATCAAGCAGTTTGGATTAAGTGAAGCACTACAAACATTTGACTTCCTTTTCTACTTTCTGTGCTCAGAATGGGGACTTTAGATGCAAATGCTGGAGGGAACTGTAAAGCCTATGATTTGGAGCAGCCCTGCCCTTTGGGAACTGCCTGCCAGACCCATTGACTTGCCTGCCAAGTACCACCCAGTTTCCTCCTCTTTTAATTAACACAGCAACCACAACTTTGTTACCCCAGCATGAAAGAAAAGCTAATGAATCATGTCATACTTCCGAAGCTCTGTTAGGGCTGCAATTGATACCCATCCTTACATCTTTGTCAGCACCCACCCACTCTTAATTCCCACCTCCCCTCTACCAGCTGAAGTCCAGGGCTTCACACTGCCTCCCTGTCATTCAACAGAAGAATTTGCATGTTAGTTAAGCTGTTAGACTAAGTAATTACCGGGAGGGTCAGCAGCTCCTCCCATCAACCCAACATATAAAGCTTAGCTTCACCGAGTGAGCAACTGACGGCTCTATGTGTCACATGAGTGCTTGGCAGCAGGTGGAGGGAGAGATGCATGCCAGTGTGACTCAGGGCTAATTGTTCTCTTACAACTGTTGTTCAAGCAGTTTAATTAGAGAAACAGGCTGGCTTTTCCGCTGTGTGAATGGAAAGCATCAGAGTCGATGGGGAAAGGGCAAGCAGCAATTCCACCGCCTGCCAATAACACAATCTGTAATTGTCTTCCAAAAGGGCTTCCCCACAGCAGATATTTCGGAAAAGTGCCACAATTATCATGGGGGTGGTGTCTCCTCTTTCTCTCACAATTACAGCTTAAGGCAGGGCATTTCCACAGTTGCCCATGACATTTTTAAGTTCAGCCAATTCCAGGACAATGAGACAGTGTGATGGAAGCAGGCATGCCACAAATGGTGACTCAGCCAACCAGCCTGTCAGCCAGATGTGGTGGACTGGCAGATGCTTGATACATGGGCAAGCTTTGTTGCCTGCCTAATACTGCAAAACCAATGTGTGTGAACATGCAATTGTTTTGTCCATCACTTATGCTATATGGCTGGCAGATTGCATTCAGTTTGATGGATGACAGGAAGCATCAGCACCTGAATCACTCTTACCTTTATACAGAGACATAGGGGCTCGTCCTATGGTCTCTTATAGCACTGGTGTACCCAGTTCAGGTGTCCCCCCCGAACTGAAATCATGAGCAGGATGGCACGAAGTCTAGTTCATTAGCCTGAAGGCTGCATCCTGAACTCTTTTCACACCTTGATATAAGAGTCTCCAGGGAGTCAAAAATGAAGAGTATTGCAGTGTGCTATTAAACATACCCTTGTTAAAACTTTACTACTACGAACACAGTTCCTTTTCCATCATTTCATTTTAGCCACTTGTTGTTGTTAATTGCGAAGTCGTGTCGGACCCGTCGCGACCCCATGGACAATGTTCCTCCAGGTCTTCCTGTCCTCTACCATCTTCTGGAGTCCATTTAAATTCACACCTACTGCTTCAGTGACTCCATCCAGCCATCTCATTCTCTGTTGTCCCCTTCTTCTATTGCCCTCAATCTTTCCCAGCATTAGGCTCTTCTCCAGTGAATCCTTCCTTCTCATTAGGTGGCCAAAGTACTTGAGTTTCAACTTCAGGATCTGGCCTTCTAAAGAGCAGTCGGGGTTGATCTCTTCTAGGACTGACCGGTTTGAACGCCTTGCAGTCCAAGGGACTCGCAGGAGTCTTCTCCAGCACCATAGTTCAAAGGCCTCAATTCTTTGGCGCTCAGCCTTTCTTATGGTCCAACTTTCACAGCCATACATTGCAACTGGGAAAACCATGGCCTGGACTATACGCACTTTTGTTGGCAGGGTGATGTCTCTGCTTTTTAGTATGCTGTCTAGATTTGCCATAGCTTTCCTCCCCAGGAGCAAGCGTCTTTTAATTTCTTGGCTGCAGTCCCCATCTGAGGTGATCTTGGAGCCCAGAAAAATAAAATCTGTCACTACCTCCATTTCTTCCCCATCTATTTGCCAGGAATTGAGAGGGCCGGATGCCATGATTTTGGTTTTCTTAATGTTGAGTTTCAAGCCAACTTTTGCACTCTCCTTCTTCACCTGCATCAAGAGGCTCTTTAGTTCCTCTTTACTTTCTGCCATTAGAGTGGTATCATCTGCATATCTTAGGTTGTTGATATTTCTCCCGGCAATCTTAATTCCAACTTTTGATTCATCTAGCCCTGCCTTTCTCATGATGTGCTCTGCATATAAGTTAAATAGGCAGGGCGACAGTATACAGCCTTGCCGGACTCCTTTTCCAATTTTGAACCAATCAGTGGTTCCGTGTTCGGTTCTCACTGTTGCTTCTTGACCCGCATATAGGTTTCTCAAGAGACAAATGAGATGGTCTGGTACTCCCATCTCTTTAAGAACTTGCCACAATTTGTTGTGATCCACACAATCAAAGGCTTTTGCATAGTCAATGAAGCAGAGGTAGATGTTTTTCTGGAATTCCCTAGCTTTCTCCATGATCCAGCGTATGTTGGCAATTTGATCTCTAGTTCCTCTGCCTCTTCGAAATCCTGCCTGTACTTCTGGTAGTTCTCGATCCACATACTGCTGGAATCTAGCTTGTAGGATTTTAAGCATAACTTTACTAGCATGTGAAATGAGTGCAATGGTGCGATAGTTTGAACATTCTTTGGCATTGCCTTTCTTTGGAATTGGAATGTAAACTGACCTTTTCCAATCCTGTGGCCACTGTTGAGTTTTCCAAATTTGCTGGCAAATTGAGTGTAGCACTTTTACTGCATCGTCTTTTAAGATTTTGAATAGCTCAGCTGGAATACTGTCACCTCCACTAGCTTTGTTGTTGCTCAGATTTTCTAAGGCCCATTTCACTTCACATTCTAGGATGTCTGGTTCGAGGTCAGTGACCATCTCATTGTGGTTATCTGGGATGTTAAGCTCATTCTTGTATAGTTCTTCTGTGTAGTTTTGCCATCTCTTCTTAATCTCTTCTGCCTCTGTTAGGTCTCTGCCATTTTGGTCCTTTATCATGCCCATCTTTGCATGAAACGTTCCCTTCATATCTCCAATTTTCTTGAAGAGATCTCTGGTCCTCCCTATTCTGTTGTTTTCTTCTATTTCTTTGCACTGTTCATTTAAGAAGGTATTCTTATCTCTTCTAGCTATTCTCTGGAATTCTGTATTCAATTGGGTGTATCTTTCTCTTTCTCCTTTGCCTTTCGCTTCCCTTCTTTCCTCAGCTATTTGCAAAGCTTCCTCAGACAGCCATTTTGCTTTCTTGCATTTCTTTTTCTTTGGGATGGTTTTAGTTGCTACCTCTTGTACAATGTTGCGAACTTCCATCCATAGTTCTTCAGGCACTCTGTCTATCAGATCCAGTTCCTTAAATCTATTTGTCACCTCTACTGTATATTCATCAGGAATATGATTTAGTTCATACCTGAGTGGCCTAGTGCTTTTCCCTACTTTTTTCAATTTAAGCCTAAATTTTGCAACGAGAAGCTCATGATCTGAGCCACAGTCAGCTCCTGGTCTTGTTTTTACTGACTGTATAGAGCTTCTCCATCTTTGGCTGCAGAGCACATAGTCAATCTGATTTCTATGTTGACCGTCTGGTGATGTCCATGTGTAGAGCCGTCTCTTGGGTTGTTGGAAAAGAGTGTTTGTTATGACCATCGTATTCTCTTGACAAAATTCTATTAGCCTGTGCCCTGCTTCATTTTGTACTCCAAGGCCAAACTTGCCTGTTATTCCGGTTATCTTTTGGCTTCCTACCTTAGCATTCCAATCCCCCATGATGATAAGGACATCATTTTTTGGTGTTAATTCTATAAGGTGCTATAGGGCTTCATAGAACCGGTCAATTTCATCCTCTTCAGCACCAGTGGTTGGGGCATAGATTTGGACTACTGTGATATTGAATGGTTTGCCTTGGATTCGAATTGAGATCATTCTGTCATTTTGGGGATTGTATCCCAGTATTGCTTTTCCTATTCTTTTATTGACTATGAAGGCTACTCCATTTCTTCTGAGGGATTCTTGCCCACAGTAGTATACCTGATGGTCATCTGAGTTAAATTCACCCATTCCTATCCATTTTAGTTCGCTGATTCCTAAGATGTCGATGTTCAGTCTTGTCATCTCTTTTTTGACTACGTCTAGCTTGCCTTGATTCATGGATCTTACATTCCAGGTTCCTATGGAGAAAAAATCTTTACAGCATCGGACTTTCCTTTCACCACCAGATATATCCACAGCTGAGCGTCCTTTCGGCTTTGGCCCAGTCGCTTCATTCTTTCTGGCGCTACTAGTACTAGCCCTCTGCTCTTCCCCAGTAGCATATTGGACACCTTCCGACCTGAGGGGCTCATCTTCCAGCGTCATATCTTTTTTCCTTTTAGTACTGTCCATGGGGTTTTCATGGCAAAGATACTGGAGTGGTTTGCCATTTCCTTCTCCAGTGGATCACATTTTGTCAGAACTCTCTGCTATAACCTGTCCGTCTTGGGTGGCCCTGCACGGCATAGCTTATAGCTTCATTGAGTTACGCAAGCCCCTTCGCCACGACAAGGCAGTAATCCATAAAGGGGTTTAGCCACTTACCTAGCAGCATTCTTCACGACACCAGGGAATTTGGCTTGGTTGTTGTTAACAACAACATAAAACCTTTCAATGTAATAATCTGAAACTTGGCGGGATTTACCTTCTTGAAAGAGGCAACTATGCCTGAAAATTATTTTCAGTTTTCGATATAAATAAAAATCACATTGGCAGTTCTCTTGTAAAGAAAACAAAAAGACATGTTTTGTCTTCAGTTTGGCATATCTCACCCTCACTTAAAAAGTTATAAATGCTGCCAATTCCATTCAATTTTTTATTGTTAATAAAGACCAGGGTAAGAATTTATTAAATAAGTACCCTGTCAAATAGACAAAGTGAAAAAAAGCAATTTTCATTTGGTGTTCTCCATTTTAATTTCCATTGGAGAATCATAAAGGTTTATGGTTTTGAAGAATCATAAATGTTTAGGATTTGAGTTGGATGAACATGACCAGTCTGGGGCAGAAACCAGAACCAGCTTCCTTGGAATGTAGAGCCAGGATTCACAAAGCTAGGGAAAGAATGGGCCAATGTATGCCAGAACCACCCATTTGGCCATTGCTTCTGAGAGTCAGTGTGAAAGATTCTGGAGGAGGTAGTGAAAAAGCTTGAGCAGCTGAGTTCACTTGGCCAAGTTTGCCCCAGGAGTTCATCATCCTCCTTCTGTTTCCTTCAGGCATGTTTCCCTCTCACTCAACTTTCCCTGAGTTTAATGAAAGAGGCATCATCATTCTTGCCTCCCACTTCGGGTCTTCCTTCTACAACTGAGTGATGTCATCCTCAGCTTGCCCATCCTCCAATCCCCCTTCTTTTGTCTAAGGCAGCTGGAAGGGAGCTTCTGGGAGTATGCTTAGAAAAATTGGATGTCAGGAAACTGAGGGTGTCTGTTCTCCCTACCTCAACCACTATTCATTTTTATGAGGAATTTAGTTCCTCCCTCTTAGTTGGCCACCCTAAAGAAGACTACCTGGCATAGGGCCCAAGGTAGCTACAAGTCATATATGAAAGAAATCTTAGCCAGCGTGAGCAACTGTTTTGTGGCCTGTAGCCTGAAAGTCATAGGACATCCTATAAGGATGAGGATGAAGGTTCATTCTCCAAGCTTGTGGGTTGGTTTCCGAACATTTCATTACCAGGCTAGGTAACATCTTCAGCAGAGTTTAGGAGATGTCAGTGTCAGTGTTCTTCTTTTCATAAGGGCTTCAGGTGTGGGTGTGTCAAGTGAGAGTCTTGTGATGGGTCAGGTATGAATCATCAGTGAGAAGCTTATGATGGGTGTTTTGATGGGAAGGTCACATCAGGTCAGGGTCATTGGGAGATGAACTGCTGATGGGGGACTTGCGTGGGTTGGTTGAGGATTGGGGCTGTCTCTGGCTGGCTGTGTGGATGATTTGGATTCTGAGGGGATCATAGGCTGGTTGTAGGTCAATGTATCTCTGAGGGAATTGCTTGTGGAGGACCAGGCTTCGATGAACACACAAAGTGGGGGGTAGCATGGCCAATGATTTTAGTGTTTCTCCAATCAAACTGGTGTTGTTTAGTGTTGGTGTGGGTAGAAATTAAGGATTTGGGAATGTGGCGTTTTACTGCCAGCCAGTGTTCATGGATCCTGGTGTTTAACTGACATGATGTTCTCACCGTAGAACACTATTCATTTACGGAAGGCTGATCTAAATTATATTGAGTTGGTTCAATGTCAAAAATGACATTCCTGGACAAGCAGTAACTTGGAGTGACTTTAGACTGACTTCTTCAGCAAAGTAAAACTGCCTTCAAGACAGATTGTATACATTTGGGATTCTGTTATTAGCTTACAGGATTTTTTTCCCTCTCGTGTTATACACATGGATGTATTAAATGCTACTTATTTCAAATACTGGAAGAATAGGTCATTTATTTCATTCAATGTGTGGAAGGTTCTTTTTTTTAATCTTTTACAAATAGCATTTGTTCAGAGAATAAATTACAATTGTTTGGAATGCTTAAACTTAAAAAAGCTATTCTTAAGGATTAATTTTTAAACAATTGAATCGTGAGTGTAATATGAATGTAGTTAAGATGATAAATGCAACTAATTTTCTCCCTCTATTAGCTTCTTTCATATGCTACTTATAAATGCCAGTCAAACTCAGCAATCCTTTCACTTTATTATTCAGTGATGAGGTAGCTAGATTAAAAATACATGATGGCATTTTCCAAGTTGGATTTATAAGTACCGTGACTGTTTAATTTTGGCCTACTATTAGCTATAAATGGGCGAAAGAGTAGTTTGCAGTCTAAAGACCACTACTGAGAGAAAAAAAAAGGTTAGACTTGAGTAGTACCCTTTATAGCAATGTCACCACATACCATTTTCAAATTGCAGTTCTGAAATATTATGCTCAAATCTCTGTTATTAGTGGGCAAGGTAATTGTAGCACAGAAATAACATCCACTCAATTTAAAAGTTCAAATTTCGGAGAACATCTAACAAATTTTAATTCCTTTACTTGACTCAACACTCTTTTTCCTCCAGCTTTCAATTTAAGCCTGGCTTATCCAGAGCTAAATCCTGCTGTTTCCTTGTTGTCCACTATAACTAGCCCGTCCTGTTGATTTGATAAAAAATGTGAGGTTTTTCTACTAGCACAAAGCTGCATTTTGGTTTACTTTATTTTAGATCAGAAATGGGCAATCTTTTTAGAATTGAAGGCCATACTAGATGCGAGGTAAGAAACTGGTTAATACCTGAAGGCCGTAAGGCAGCGGTTCTCAACCTGTGGGTCAGGACCCCATTTGGGGTCGAACGACCATTTCATGGAGGTCGCCAAACAATGCAGTCCGCCATTTTTTCCCCCTTTTCCTTAGCTGTGCTACTCCCTTTTATTCTATTGGCTTTTGAAAGCCAATAGAATAGACTCTCTTGAATAGAGTCTAATTCTATTGACTTTCAAAAGCCAATAGGAATTGTCCAGGCTGTCTCTGCCCTGCTGAGCCTGCCAAAAGTCTCATTCTGCACACAGTGCTGCAAGTTGTCTGCAGCGAAGGAGAGCTGTCTGGAAGTTTCCACCCCTCCCTGCTGAGCAACTACTAAAAATGTAAGTAAAAGAGGGCCAGGGGTGGGAGGTGGGAGGCCGGCGGGCGCAGGGAGGGTTGCTGGCACGCGTGGGGCCCGGCGGGTGCCTTACCTCCCTTGGGCTGGGCCAGCTGGTGGCCCAGCCAGTGGTCGGCCTGCGCCGTCTCTGCCACTTGCCAGCTACGCCTCGGCCGGTGCAGGGGGCGGCACCACACATGCACGGCGCTCCCGGGCAGGGAAAGCCGTTGACTTATGACCGGTTGGGTAGTCCTCGACTTACGACCGGTTGGGTAGTCCTCGATTTACAACCAGTTGGGGTCGCGGCATTAAAAAGGTTGAGAGCCACTGCCGTAAGGAAACCCTCTAATTGAGGTTGGGAAGTTAAAAGAAGACACAAAGAAACCTTGCAAAGCAATGGCAAATCAGTTCCACACTGATGCCAAGAAAACAACAGATGTGTCCATGAGATTAGCAGGAGCTGAGATAATAATAATAATAATAACAACAACAACAACAACAACAACAACAACAACAATAATAATAATAATAATAAAGTTGGAAGGGACCTTGGAGGTCATCTAGTCCAACCCCCTGCTGAGGCAGGAAACCCTATACCATTTCAGACAAATGGCTGTCCAGTCTCTTCTTAAAAACTTCCAGTGTTGGAGCATTCACCGCTTCTGGAGGCAGGTTGTTCCACTGTTTAATTGTTCTAACTCTCAGGAAGTTTCTCCTTAGTTCTAGGTTGCTTCTCTCCTTGATTAGTTTCCATTCGTTGCTTCTTGTCCTGCCTTCAGGTGCTTTGGAAAATAGCTTAATTCCCTCTTCTTTATGGCAGCCCGAGATATTGGAATACTGCTATCATGTCCCCCCTTGTCCTTCTCTTCGTTAAACTAGACATACCCAATTCTAGCAACCGTTCCTTATATGTTTTAGCCTCCAGTCCCCTAATCATCTTTGTTGCTCTTCTCTGTACTCTTTCTAGAGTCTCAACATCTTTTTTACCTCATGGTGACCAAAACTGGATGCAGTATTCCAAGTGTGGCCTTACCAAGGCACTGAAGAGTGGTATTAATACTTCACGTGATCTTGATTCTATCCCTCTGTTAATGCAGCCTAGTGGTATTAATACTTCACATTAATACTTCACTGATTTGAGAGAGGCTTTACTTTTATCTCGCAAAAAGAAGCTTTTAAATACATCCCAGCAACAAGTTTGCTATCATATGATGGATTTGGATAGCAGAGACAATACCTGGGTCCTCATTAAGTGCTTGTTTTAGTGCTTCCAATAAATGGTAAGGAAAACAGATTGTGACTGGATTTTCTTAGTTTTGGAATATGCCTAGCTCTTTCTGTTTCTGAAATTTAATTGTTCAGAATTCATTTCAGTTCTGAGGGAACCAAGTCCACCAGACAAACAGGATCATCCTAAATATTCAGCTTTTAAAATAAGGTATTCTTTCCACTCTATATAAGTGTGTGGGGGTGCTAAATCCAATTATTGAGATAGAATAAACTACTTCTTAAACTAGCAAATATGAACTCACCTCAAGGAATATTTGTGGTTGCCTGTGGTGTCCCTGAAGCTAAAAAGAAAAAAATCACTGCATATGTTTTCCACTAAATAAACCATATAGGGTTGATAACAGAAATGAAAGCTATCTCTGCCTAAAACCCACAGTCAGGTGGCTTTGCAAAAGTTGAAGCAGTAATTGGTGTGAACATTTTAAGGAAATAGGTTAAAAAAATACAATTTCTACACCTTTTCTGATTATTCACATACATTTCCTATGTTATTGGTTTGTAAAAAAAAAAAAAAAAACAAGCCATTTCTAATGATTCACACACAGATTCCCTGTGTTGGTAGTTTGCTTTCTTTCACTGCCATTGTTTGTGTCAAAAGCTGTTAATTTTAGTGTGCAGAGGGTAAATACCATAAAGATTAAGAAAACTCAGCAGGCAACAATTAGGCTGTTGGAGTCATAAATTGTAGTATTTAATGCCTTTAAGGGCCATTCCCAATTGCTGAGTTGAAGTGCCATCCACTCATCCTTGCACCTTTTTCTATTTGCACTTAAGCATAGCACAAACATGCCCTCAAGGATGATACTGCAGCTCAACTTGGGGAAGTTCCCTTTGAGTCAGCAGAAAATAGTGATAACCTAACATTAACTGTCCCCATAGCTGATCCTTACTTTGCCACTGTGACTGACATTTCAATTAACTACATATATATATATATATATATATATATATATATATATATATATATATATATATATATATATTATATATATATTAAACAATAAAATATATGAACACCAGGAAGTTATAAAACTATAAAAAGTTTTAATAAAACCAGAATAAAACCAGTATTTTATTGTTTAATATGAGTCTACCCAGGAATCACTGTTTTGTTTTTAATATTCTTAATAATATATATATTATTAGAAGCACGAAGCCGAAAACACCAGCCTGAAGATGACGAATGAGACTTCGTCGAAACGTCACCAAGACACTTCCAATTTGACGCGGGAGAAAACCCGAATAACCAAAGACCTACATACAAACACCCGTGAAAACCTCAGGAAACAAATACACACACACACACACACACACACACACACATAATGCTGTATGTTATACCCTGTTGACCCAAATATGGGAGAGAGAAATCTTTTGCCTTGTATCAGCTCAAACTAGAGCCATCCACAGGCAGCAGTCACAACTGTGACATCATATACATTTCAATCCAAATTTTAGAAATATATATATATATATATCAGAACATGACCAAACATGATTAAAACACAGTAAAAAAATTAAATTAAAACAAGATTAGCAATAGTACTTAAGACTTATCTACTGCTCCATAGTGCTTTACAGCACTCTCTGAGTGGTTTACAATGTCAGCATATGTCAGAATCCAGCAATCTGGATCCTCATTTGACCAACCTCAGAGGATGGAAGTCTGAGTCAACCCTGAGCCAGTCAGGATCAAACTCCTGGCAGTGGAATGCAGAGTTAGCCTGCAATACTGCATTCTAACCACTGCACCACCACGGCTCAGGTTAAATTTTACAAGGTCAAAGTGAAAATCAAAGTTAAACAGTTCACAAGGCTAAAAGGTTAAACAAGATGGAGGGAGTGCTGTGAAATCACTAGCTACCCCCAGAACTGCATAATGTTCTTAAACCCTCATGCTAATTGGCAGAGCCAGGTCTTACATTTTTCCAGAAAATCAGAAGCGTGGGGCTTTGTCTCACACCTCTTGGGCTAAGATGTTCAAAGGGCGGGGGCAAGAGCAGACAAGGCCCTTTTCCTGGATCCTGCCATTTTATATATACAAAATATATGACAGGAAATGATATTTTGAGTTGTCTTATAGAGGAGGTAAGGGGAATGAAAAATTTAATTAACAATAATAATTGACACATGTACAATAGGCCAGGACTTGCATTATAATAAATGTCTTCATAGCCCTCTCTTACTCTCACTTCTCACTCCTACAACCATCCAGCCTAATTAATCTTGTCAGCCAACAAAGCTTTAATTAGATCCCATTCTTATAGCTGAGGTGATGTTGTTAAAAAAGTGTGTGGAAATATTATTAGGAATAGAAAGTTTGTTGAAACATCAAAATAAAAATAGCTGCTAAATGGTAGCTTATTTAGTCCAACAGTGACATATCAGAACATGCCGTCAGTGTATTATATCTTTAGGGTGTACTTTCTTAACACTTTTATACCTCTGATATCTTCTTTCTGACATTGGTTTCCATAATGATTTGTTCAGTGGACTTATACAAAAGGTCCCCACTATGTGAATAAAATCTACATACACTTAAGCACTTGGCGAATGTGCCATAATTAATATGGCAATATGCCTTCTAGTTTCCAGCAAAAACAAGCCCATACCAAATAACAGATTTGCTTAATGACCACCCATGTTCACTTAATGACTGCCATAAAAAAGTCATAAAATCAGTTTCAGTCAGATGGTGAGCTGCTTTACAAATGTCATGACTTACCACCATGATTTCCAGGCTCAGTTATGGTCATAATGTGAGGACTACCTGTACTAGGAAAGTGATATATTCAGTTTAGTCAGGCCCCACATAAATACACCTATATACCAAGTGTTCTATACATTACAGATAATACATAAATACGTTGTTGAATAGGTTTCTGTGACCTTTTCTATCACAAGTCTGCTTTTTGCTTGCCAGTGACAACGCATGAGGTTTTGGTCACGACCATCACATCAAGTAGTGGTACAACACAAAATCATCAGCAGTGAATCACAAATGGCCCCCATCAAGAAGATTGATTATATGCCACCAAGTTGGTGTCAACTCTTAGTGACCAAATAGATAAATGTGCTCCATGATGATAATCTCCTTAACCTGGTCTTTTATGTCTTCATCATTCTGCTATAAAGAAGACTGTGTTGAATAATATAAAATCACTGTAAATTTGTCTGCCACCTCTAAAATGAAAGTCACTTTCTGGACATTCAGAATGCCAGGAGATTTGAGGCCATCCTATATTTGCCCCAATATTGTACTAAGTGATAAAATTTCTATTTAAGTTGAAATCTTTCTCAAGAAGCTAGAAAATGATCTGAGATTTCTTTATGTTCTTTTTTTTTAAAGTTTTCCTTGTGTGTAGCACTAACTTTTATTGACCCTCAAACAAGAAGGGTCACATAACTGAGGAAGCTTGTGATTTTTATAAATTACTTCTGCATCTTTTGTAAAGACTATCCCTTCAGAAGATAAAGCCAAAAGAAGCACACATAAGTAAAAACATTAAGGTCATCCTGGAACATCCTGGAAAGTTAGAGATCAATAGATTTTGATTATAATGGGCAAATGTCAAAACTGCAAATGCCAATATAAGAACATGAACTGTTAGGATTTTTGCATTTCCTGTAAATGTATTTCTACCATTCACACGGGCTTGATGTTTTTAAATGGTGCTGCTGGCGTGAGAAGCAACATCTTGAGATGCTCCCTTTAGGCCACTGGTTTATTGTATTTGGCCTAGAGGGTATGACATAACAGTTATGCAAAACAAGGTCTCTCTTTTGCCATCAGTGAGTTTAAGGCTTATAAGCCAAGGTTAACAATCTATATTTATGAGTGGTAGCCAGCTGCCTCAATGTTTTCATATGTTCTTGTTAATGAATGGTAACCTGCAGGTCAGGTTATTATGTAAATAACCATTATCGAGGGTAAAGGTAAAGAACCCAGTAATGAGTTGTTTCTCCATTTCTCTCATAGGTTTGTCATGAATACTGGATGTTGCCATTCATAAGGATTTCTTATTGTTGCTTGGTTTTCTTTTTTAACTCTGTATTTTTCTGAATATGGGGAGCAGGGTGAATGAAATTTGCAATTAAGCTTAAGCTAGGATTTCTTTTCTCCATCTAGCCCATTCCGATCAAAATGAGTTGCATTTCTGGAATTAGTTCCTCTTCAAGGTTTGGATAATCCCAGATTTCTGCCTTATGCACAGCCTCCTATTTTTCCCTCCCTACTTGCATTTCCTGGCCTGCTGTACTACATCTAACCATTTCTTTTAGATTCTGCATCTTGAGCTTACGATACCCACAAATCAGTGGTCTGTATCTTTGCAGATAATGCTTAACTGTGAAGCCCAGCCAGGAAGCCACATAAAAGGCTTTTCCATTAGGGACTTAGCAGCAGACCTTTCATAATTATTGATAGGTTGTGAACAGAAGGTGTAGCCTTACTGCATATGCTTTTTAATATCATACTACAGTGGGATGGAGGAGAGGTGAGGAGGAGGCTGACCTTAACACTCGGATACTTCATGCTTTGCATCACGGCGCAAAAACAATATAGCACCCCTTTACTCAATTTATTAAAAATCCAAATGCAGCAGCACAAGCTCTGTGGACCAAGTCAGTATTAATAGTAACCAATCTTTAAAAGTCCAGTATCACAGTCATGTTCTTGACTGCAGCTTTTAAACTCTGACACAGTGTGAGCATGGGGTTCCTTGTCTGCTAGATTCAAACCTTTTGGTTGACATGTCAGAATGGATCAATCCCTAAGTCCAATGTTGGTCAATCAATTGCTCCAGTGCAATTCATCCCCAAAGCAGCACCCAACTCTTAGGAAAGTAGGAAGGTAAGTTATATTCTACTGCCTAACATTAGCCATAGTTCAGGGTGTTGGGACAGGAGTTTTCCCAAGCAGACCTGGAGAGAGCAAAGCTTTAATCAAACTTTAATCAAGACAAAGCAAATACTGATTTGCTTATAAACTAAATGATTGGACAGCATAACACTGGAAGTTTCATTAGCTAAAAGGGCTATCCACTGAGATATATCTCCTCATCTCTCTGTTCATCAAATCTTTTTAAGGCCATCAAAGCTAATGGGCAACACCACTTCTTCAGGCAAGATATTTCCTAGTTGATGTGAACTAATTTTTTTTCTCCCTGTTCTTAGGCTTCAGTGAAGCAACTTCATTGAGTGAGGCTGAGTTTTAGTAACATTTCCTTTAGTTATTTTTTTCAATGATTTAGCCTTTTCTTCAAGAAAAGATACTCCAATCCATTGATCATATGGGCTGCTAATTTTTGCACCATTTTTCATCCTTTGGACCTCTTTTTTTTTTTTAAAGAAAACAACACCAGTTCTTTACACAGTATTTCCAGGTCATTCTGATTTCCCATTTTGTTTTCATTTCCTTTACCAATAATAATCTTCCTATTATGAAGTATGCCTCCTCCACCACATACTAAACAGGTGCTTCTACTGAGCCAATTTGAACTTATGGAAGAATATTCAGTTCCCAGTAAAAAAAGAACATTTTAGATGCACATAATAGATCTTTGGCATTTGTAAATCTGCTTTCTCATTTCCAAAAGCAAGTGGCAGTAGATGTAATGCAGCTAAAGTATTGATGTATGTGAAGTATTGTAGTATAATAATTCAGATATTGCACCAATGTGAGTCCCCATTTAATCCAACAAATCATTGGGTAATCTTTGATGTATTAGAATCTGTTTATCCAACTTATCAGGTTTGCTGTTTTGAGGATGAAACAAGACCCCATCCTCCACATTTATTATTTTAATCTGGCAAAACAGAGGCTAGACATGTAATGAAAATGCATAATGAAATGAAGTTTTATATTATGGATAAAGTTGCATGGGTATATATTTTGTTAGAAGATGTTATATAAGTGATCTGTTTCCTTTTTCTGGTATTCTGGATTGCTGCAGTGCATTTGTACCCATCTGAATGATGCTCTTATATAGCTTACAACCTTGTGATAAGTTGGGTTGTTATTGGATAATAGATCACTTGGTCAGTGTGGGTTGTTTTTTGATAGATTGTAATTTGCTGTTCCAAAGGTGCTTTTTCATGAGGCAACTGGACTTCCTTTTTTCTCTTTGAAGATGTTTCGCTTCTCATCCAAGAAGCTTCTTCAACTCTGACTGGATGGTGGGGAATGCAAGGATTTATATTCCTTGCAGACAGCTGGTAATTTGCATTCTTTTAGTGAGTTGTTGATGCCACCTGGAGTCTTATCTATGTCATCAGGGTCACCTGAGTAGTGCAAATGGGTGTGGAGCCTTCTTGGAACAGTTGAAAGGAGTGTGTTGTAGACTGAAGATAGATGGTGCCAAATCCTTCCCCCTCTTGAAAGAGGGCTGCTCAGTTTTGACACAGATGACCTCTTTGTCCCCTCTTTCAAACCAGTGGTCCTCTCTGTCCAAAATGTGAACAACCATGACCTGGATGACTGAGAATCTCCATAGATAGTAATTTGCAGTGGTGTCTGTGCTGATGAGACTACACAGGAACATTAGCATGTTGTGGTTTTCTTCTTCCCTTATGAATTTTATTCTTTTGAAGAAGTTGTTGATTGTTTTATATGTCTTCTCTAGTTGTTCTTTTCTTATTCTGATGAAGGTGTTGTCTACACATGGGGTCCATACTTTGGGTTGTATGCATGCGAATGCGTTACAGTTTCTGCTATAGAGAGCGATGAACCTATTGGTGTTCCTCTTATTTGCATATTTGTCCATCAAACTGAAAGAGGGTAGTGAGGCAGGAGTTGTTGAAGTCCATAATTCCACTTATTTTAGTATATTTGCCTAGGTCAGGTGTGTTCTGTAATACTGCTGCCATGGATATTTTTACTCATTCTGTATCTAAGTCAGATCAGATTCTAAATTTAGATGTTAAACAAATGCAGCCACAAAGCCCAATACTGACTTCTATGTTATGCTTTCTTCATCCCCTCAAATTCTGTGCTCTTTAAAACAATTATCTCCTATGAGTATGCCAGATGTTCAACTCCGAGACAATTGTGCTAACAAAAGGAAGATCTGAGAACACTATTGCTCGATCTCAGAGTAGATTGCACCAGGGGGATCCCACATTCTTGGCTATATTAACATCTTAATTGAAAGAAATAAAAAGCCAGCTAGCTTTTTGTGTGATAGAACTGTGAGCTCAATTTTAGTGCTAAAAACAATTTCCTGGCTTGTTCCAGAGGCACCCCATCCCTTATAACTCTCTTCTTCTTAACCAATTACATTTGATTCTCTGTAAGGCACCTCTAAGCCAAGTTTGCCATCTGGTCTCTAATCTGAATGTTATTAATTGTGATCCAATAGATCTAGAGAACCCAAGCTTCAAAAAACTGAACTAGGATCTTTGGGTTTCTAGGACTTCATTCCAATGTTCAGGACTTGCTGTGCCCACCATTCCCAAATGCCATCCCTCCATAAATACATTCAATTGGCTTATTACAATACAAATGAGGCAAGAAAGAAAACCTTACAATGAGTTTCCACCCTCCCTCATAGTCTTCCCAGTTGTCTTCTGAGGTTTTATGTGAGAGCCAATGGCTCCAAGACTCCTTCTTTTCTCTGCAGGTTTCACAGGCATCTGGGTGATGGTAGGACCTGGGAAGATCTGTTGCACTCTGGTTGCATGGTGAATTTTTAGTGGATGGCTGGATCAAAACTCAATTCCATGGCTCAAATGAATGGAGGCAGCATCTGGGTCAGAGTGGTCTGCTTCCAAGGGTTGTGGAGGTCGTCTGTGCAGGGCTGAAAGATATGAGAACAAGGTCCTCTCCCCTCTTTCTGGGTGACTTTCCTAGGAGAGGCCTTGCTGATCAGACAAAGGCATGGAGAACAGAGGATAAGAAATGAAGAAGTAGAGTGGGGTAGCTTGCAGACAAGAGTTTGAAAAGGCATTAAGGTTAACATTGCAGATGTTAAGTGGACAGATTAAACCCATTTAAACACATACAGTAAAGGAAGAATGAAACTTTTTCTGTGATGAACTTAAAACATTCCCTCCTGACAACTTTGGGCTGTTCTTAAAAGTATGAGAGAAAGAAAAAAAGCACATTTCTCTTCACCCTGTTTGCTGGCTGAGAGTATTTTCCTTTTGGTGATTTATTTTAACAGAATTTCTAGCAGAATTTTAAAATTCTTTTCTCTTTGGATTAGAGACAATTAACAGTTACATTTACTTCATACACAAAGACTTTGACAAACATACACACAAAGACAAGGGAAAGAGAACAGAAAAGGAAAATAGAACTCTTAGTTTTACACATCCTGGTCATTCCCACCATAAATCTCAATTAACTCAAATTAGGGAAGGCACAAATCTTAAAAATATCACATGGATGCATAGAAAAAGAGAAAAAGAAAATCACTATTCTTATATTTTATTTTTATTTTCCTTTTAAATACCTTTATTTAGCCAAATTGGTTTCCCAGCAAATTTCCTGAGCAAATTCTTCCAAGCCCATTCTTCACAAATTTCTCTTGCTCGCTTCCTTTTCATATAGGCTAGGATGGGCATTTGCCTCTTGTCCCACACCCCAAGCAAATCTCCAATGGGTAATCTAGACTCAACTCTCAAACTACAGCTTCCCATGTTCCCCTTACAATGTGGGGTTTAATTGGCTTAGTCGGGTCCTAGTAGCACTGCCCAGTCACTCTTAGCGACACCAACCCTGCCGATCTGCCTTCAAATTTTGGACAAAAAAAGAAAACATCTGGGACAACTCTGGTTCCTTCACAAAGTACGGGCACCTCCTAATCAGGGAACTTCCCACTGTCAATTTTCAGACCCAAAAGGGGTCTGGGAGGACCTGCTGCCCTCGGCTCAACAGGTATGGGCACCTCCTTCACTCGCCATCAATTTTCAGACCCAGGAGGGGTCTGGGAGGACCTCTGCTTTGTGCAGTGGTATGGGCACCTTCCTTCAAATGGGCCTTGCTTACAGGCCCTTACCAGCTGGTTGCACAAATCTGATTCTCTCACTCACTTTTCCATTCCATTTTCACACAGCCTCTCCCTTTTTCCTAACAAAAGGTCCTGCCCTCTGACCAAGCCCCCATGCTTTCCAGAGTCTGTCACTTGAACAGATCCTTTCTGTGGTTAGGAAAGACCAGAGAGAGCAAAATCCAACTGTGATTGGAAAAAGGGTCTTCTCACTCACACACACTAACATACACACATTTCTCTCACTCCCTTGGGTTTTAAAGTTAAAATGTAGAGGTACTCACCTTCTTTTCAAAGCAGCCCTTGAACTCAAACTCAAAACTCCCTTTACTACCCTCGCTCCACATGGGCAGGGCCTGGAAACCCATCCACAGACACAAGGGGTCTGCTGCTGGCAAGATGGGGTTTACCAGTCTCAGTCCATTGGAGAGGTTAGCTTAAAGTCCCATCTGGGGTGCCAAATTGTTGAAAAAAAATCTTCATCAGGGTCTAGTCCAAGCCAGAAATAAACAAAATGGAGGCTGCTTTAGAAAGAAGATTGTAGTTTATTGAAGAGGAGAGCCAGACAGAAAGATGGCTCTGAGAAAGCTGACCACATTTGCTGGGAGTGGTGGGTTTTTATACCTTCTGGGCTTTTGAGGTTGTTTCCTGTTCCTGTTTGAGACTTTGTATTTCCTGTGTCATGTTCTTTGACCTGAGTCTGAGTATGCCTTTTTAGTATTGGTTGGTTAATCCTATTATGTTTCCTGTCCTTAGAGTTTGGGTGGGGGTATGTAGTTTTTAGGGGTCTTTGTCTTCCTAATTTCATCAGCTTCTAGCTTCCTGGGTCCAACCTTTCTGAAAGGATTATCACATCTGCATTTCTAAAAGCTGGCCTCTGCCTAGTTTCTGCTTGGGGGAGAGGGGATGGGGCTGGTTTCTGTCTCTTTTTAAGATTGTCTTCATTATTCCTTTGGGGAAATATATTCTACCTTTTTAATATTCCACCAAAATATTTCTTTCTCTGGATTCTTCCCACACAAGAAAACTTGTTGTTCTTATGTGACACATCTGAATTGCTCTTTGTATTTGAAATTTTGTTCTGGCAACCATAAAGCAAGGTTAGATATGCACATGGGGGCACCTGCATTATATCTAATGGAGTCGTTGATGTGATTCATTGTTTGCAGAGGGGGCAGGATGGAGGGGATTTGTATGAACTATGTGCAGGAGGCTTATTTTAGCCATTTGAATAATGTGATGCTGCCACTAGGGTGTCTCGGCAAACAAGCTCTCATGTCTCCCAGGTTCTCTGGTTCCAATAAAAGCAAAATATGAGTGATGGTCTGACTTGCTCAGCCTCTGCTTTTTGCTTTTATGATTGAGAAATACTTGCTGAAATTGTCAATAACAATAAATAAAATCAAGCTGTCTGGCTGAGAAGTAGAGGGGATGGGGGGGGGGGAAACCTTTCTTTGCTGACATACTGCTTTGTTCTTTGGGGCATTATGTAGATGGCAAAGACACATACAGAGAGACAAAATGGTGAGTTTCCAGGGAGATAGGATGGGGCTTTTTTATCATTTAAGTCAACTTGAAAATTTGCTGGAGCCAGAGGCAAACATTTTTTACCGATAATTGTCTTGTATAAAAGGGGTCCTTCGATGTCACCAAAAGATCTCACTTAAGAAAATAAATGGGCTTTTCATTTCTCATTGGCAGGAGGAGAGTATTGGGGGATGGGAGATGATTGGGGATCTTTTTCAGTCTGATAACCAAGACAAATAAGTGGGTGAGGGAAGGCATAATTCTCATTTTTATTATCTTTTTCTGCAAGTTATATTATATGAGAACCACCCCAGAGGTTTTCCTAAAGGACAGTGGCTAAATCCTTGAAAGAGTTACAAGTAATTGTTAGTCATTACTAAGTTATGGGTCTTAATTGTAGCATTTGGTTTATTTTTTTTCTGGACTTTGAAGCTAAGCAAGATTGAGCCTGATTACCATTTGGATGGAAGACCAAGACTGTAGGCTAGTCTAGAAAGATTGTTTGCTAAGGCTCCAGGTTAGAAACTGGGAGACTGTAAGTTCTAGTGCATCTTAGGCACAACACCAGCTGGGTGACTTTGGATCAGTCATACCAGCCCAAGGAAGGAGGCAACTGCAAATCACTGAGAGAAAGAGACTGAGATTAGTCTGAGAAATTAGAAAAGTATCCTGAAAAGTAACCAATAGGAAGCCAATGGGAAATCATTTGTCCATTTATTTACTGGGAGTTGAGTCAAGGATATTTTTACCTGTAATAAGTTATGTGAAATGGTGAAACCTACAAACCAGACCTCACTTTCCAGTCTTGGTATTGAAGGGCATCCCTTTTCTCCACCCCAAAACAAGGGATGTACTTAGCCTTATTCCAGTGATGGGATTCAGCCAGTTTGCACCAGTTTGGCAGAACCGGTAGCTATTTTTTTATTGGCCAGGCCCAGAATGGACTTCCGGAAGCAGCATCCACACAGAGAACCAGTTGTTCACATATTTGAACCCCACCACTGCCTTCTTCCCTTCCATCCAACAACTCGGGTTTTTTTTTTTTTAACTTAAAACGGAGGGGGGGGGAGAGAGAGAGAGAGAGAGAGAGATAGAGAGAGAGAGAGAGAGAGAGAGAAAGCATTTCCAGATTTGATCATCAGAGAGCTGTATGCCTACAGGCTGCTCAGTATTGCCAGAGATGAGAAACTACCTGGCAGCACAAATATGTAAGATTGTTCCTTTTTTTTTTTTTTTTTTTTTGCTATTCTTGCCTAAGGTGTGAATCTCTGCCATTATTAGGGACCCTTTCTCACTTAGCTATACTTTCATTTCTCTTTTTCTAGAAAGTAGAAAGCTAATTTCAAAACTGTCTTTTTTCTTTCTAAAGTTTTGTTCAGGCATTATTGAAATGGGATGTGAACATACAAGGGGAAGTCCCCAGCAATTTCTTTCTCTAATGACAAATTGCCTAAGCCAGGTGCCTGAGAAGTAAACAAAGGAAAATAAAAACTTTTCCCCCAGTGCTGCCTTAAGAAACAGAAATGAAGATGACTGGACAAGCTCTGCAGTTGTGATCTTGTGAGACTTTCTGCGTTCCTTCCTGGGAGCACCTTGCTGTATTTTTTCAGGAGATGCAGGCGTGTATCAGTACTAGAAGAAAACTAAACATGATTAGAACAGTAAGGTTCCCCCACCTCTTTTTATAAAAGAGGTAAAGATTTATTGGATCAAAGAAAGGAATTCTTGCAACAGGAACTGGCAGAGAATGCAAGGGCCTTCAAAGAAAAGAATTTAAAAGGAGCAAGACCACTATACAAGAGGGACAACAGAAAACAAATGGAAAACATTTCCCACTGCTGGAATTCAAAATAATGTTCAAGTCTTTCTCCCCCCCCCCACTCTTCCCCTCCCCATAACAATAACAACAAAACTACAGATTCAGAATAAGAGACTGGGATGGACAGGAATTAGAAAACCTGAGGCCTAAAGAGCAGAAGAGATACAAGTGTTACCTATAAGAAGAACAAGTGGCTCAGAAGTTGACAATAGATTGTAAGAATAACAAAAAAGTGCTTCCTTAGATGAGTTCAGACTAAAAGAAAGATACAGGCTACTAGCTGCTCACTGAAAATGGCTAAAGGGTATCAAATAACAAAGAAAGATTGCAGCTACTAAGTTCCATTTTTGATTCAATTTTCAAGGTAGTTATAAAGAGCTGATTGAAGGAGCAGGATTCCTCCTCAAGTTTTATAGAAACAGCTAGAAGAATTTGCTGGCGGCCTTGTCAAACCATCTTTCTATTTACCTTTGAGAAACTCCAGAGAGGTAGATGAATACTGGGTGAAGTATCAGAATACTGAAGGTAAGCAAATGTTCTCCCTATTTTCAAAAATGGGAGAAAAAAGAATCCCAAGGGGTTCTATAAACTTTTATAAGCGTTGTTATGTCCTGAGCCTGTGCAAGCAGGCTCGGGGCATTGCAAACGGTCCCGGCAGGTGCAGGCTGCCTGGGACCAGACAGGCTGTCGCCAGTACATGTGCGCATGCGCGGGTGCTGGCGCGCCAAAAGTTGCAGATTGACCTGGGAAAGTCCTATAAAAGGAGGCTGCGGGTTTTGGGCATTGCCGCCATATTCCAATATAAGCTGAACTGAAGAATAAAGGTTTCCTGAGAACTACAACTGCTTCTCGTGTCTTACCATTTTGCGATGGACTCAACACTGGCGACGAAGGTGGGATCGCCTTACATCAACAAAAAGGTGTAAGCTTACCCGAGTGAGTCCTGAGCGGCAGGAACGGCGTTGACTCGGCAGCTACCCGCCAATCCAGCGTGCATTTGGGGGTAGGCTGGCTGATAGACCCTTCCTGATACAAAAATGGCAAAGATTGGAAGGCTTTCGGAATTCGACGTCTCACATCCAGAGAGGTGGGAGTCTTACGCAGCCAAGGTGGAAAACTACCTCAAAGTGAACCAAGTGAGGGAAGAGAGCTTGAAGGCTGCCACCCTGCTATGCGTTTGCGGTCAAGACGCATTCGAAATCGCTGAGAACCTTGCAGCACCTGTTCCTTTAGAGTCTGTCAGCTACGCAGATCTAAAGAAGTTACTGAAGGAGCACTTCCAACCTAAGATGTCCGTCATCGCGTGGCACCACACCTTTGAGCAGAGGGATCAACGACCCGAAGAATCGGCCAAGGAGTACATCGTCGCACTGAGGAAAGCCGCCAAACATTGCGAGTTCAAGGACCTCGAAGAACGACTGAGGGACCGGTTTGTATGCGGGCTAAGGCATCGAGAGTTGCAACAGAGACTTTTCGCCAAGGAGGACTTGTCTTTCCAAGATGCCTTGAGAGAGGTCACTGCAGAAGAAGCAGCGGGCGGCGCCATCAAGAACATGCGGCCGATCAGAAACAGTCCAGATGCTGCATCCGTGCACCAGGAAGAAGTCCAAAGAAACTCCGAGGAGGATCCGGACGAGGAAGTGGACCGTCTCCACCCCACAAAGGAAGGAAAACCAAGAGGAAGCTCTTCAGCTCTCCCCAAGTGCATCGGTTGTGGAGGTCGCCACAAGAGAACCGACTGCAAGTTCCGCTCCGCTATCTGCCGGGCGTGCGGAAAACAAGGACACATTGCAGCTGTGTGCCTGGGCCGTGAGAAGGTACAACCTCAGGAAGAATTGCGCCTGAAAGGTACCAGGGTCCCCAGCCAGCACAGGGTGGGGTTTTGCGCTTCGCGAAGAAGCATCTATAGGATAGGCACACACAAGCCCATTAAGAAAAAGCTGTCACTTAAGGTGAAGCTACAAGGGGTTCCATTAACTATGGAACTGGACATGGGGTCTGCACTTTCGATCATTTCTATGCACACATTTAGGAAGATTTGTTCCGGCAGCGGAACCCAGGCCAAGTTGAGGCCTTCTGACATTGTGCTAACGGATTTTCAAAACTCCAGAGTGTGTGTTAAGGGGGAGGCCACCCTTAACGTACAGTATAAGGATTTTGAGGGTCCACTAGACCTATTAGTAGTAGGGGGGTGAACGAACGAGTCTCATAGGACTCGAGTGGTTTGAGGCCTTGGGAATACACGTCACAGGGCTCAACAGCCTACAAACACTCGACCTACAGGAAGTCTGCAAAGAATTTGCAGATGTTTTCAGCCCCCAGCTGGGCACATTCAAAGGACCCCCTGTGTCGTTAAAGCTAGACCCCACGGTCACTCCCATTAGAATTAAAGCAAGAAGGGTCCCTTTTGCTTTAAAGAGTAAAATTGACACTGAGTTGGATAAACTGATCCAACAAGGAATTCTAGAACCTGTTGACTCCAGTCCATGGGAGACCCCCATTGTCACGCCTCTTAAGGCAAATGGGGACATTCGCATCTGTGCTGATTACAAATGCACTCTAAATAAGGCATTGCAGCAACATGCCTATCCTGTTCCTGTGGTCAGTCATATCCTGGCCTCCCTCAAGGGGGGCGCGTTTTTGCAAAGCTTGACCTAGCTCAAGCATATCAACAGCTGCCTGTTGATGATGACGCTGCTATAGCTCAGACTATTGTAACCCACAGAGGGGCTTTCAAGGTAAAGAGACTTCAATTTGGAGTAAATGTCGCTCCTGGGATTTTCCAAAGCGTAATGGAAAACACACTACGGGGTATACCAGGGGTTTGCCCCTATTTTGATGATGTCTTAATTGCAGGAGACTCCACACACATTCTAGCTGAAAGGCTAAGGGCTGTCCTGTTAAGGTTCAGGAAAACGGGACTCAAACTCAAGAAGGACAAATATAAAATTGGGGTACCTTCTACTGAGTTTCTGGGGTTCAAAATTGATGCTGCTGGGATTCATCCTGCTGAATCCAAACTAAAAGCCATTATGCAAACCCCTAGGCCGAAGTCTAAGGCCGAACTACAGGCTTTTCTGGGCCTTCTGAATTTCTACAATTCCTTTCTTCCACATAAAGCTAGTGTAGCTGAGCCTCTTCACAGGCTATTAGATAAACAGGCAGTGTGGCAGTGGTCACAAACACACGAGGCAAGTTTCAATGAGGTCAAGGCCTTACTCACTTCCAACAGTGTACTCGCACATTTCAATGAATCCCTTCCTATGTGCATCGCTTGTGATGCTTCTCCTTATGGGGTAGGAGCTGTACTGAGCCACCTCAGGTCTGATGGAACTCAGGTTCCTGTTGCATATTACTCCAGAACATTGTCTTCAGCTGAGCGCAACTATGCTCAAATAGACAGAGAGGCCTTAGCTGTTGTTGCGGGAATTTAAAAATTCCATGATTTTTTATATGGTAGGCATTTACGGTCTTCACTGACCATAAGCCTTTGCTGGGACTGTTTACCACACGTAAACAAACTCCCCAAATCATCTCCCCCAGGATGCTCAGGTGGTCTATCGTTTTGTCTGCATATGATTTTTCCCTACTTCACAAGCCTGGGAAGGAAATGGGCCATGCTGATGGCCTCAGTAGATTACCCCTGCCGGTAATAGAGGCTGACCCTGCGCCAGCCATCAATATTCTCTCTATTCAAGCCTTGCCTGAGTCCCCCCTGAATGCCAGGGATGTAGCCGCTGAATCAGGCACAGATCACACACTTTCACGTGTCCTTTCTTGGGTTTTGTCTGGATGGCCTGAGCACTGTCCTAGTCCTGAGTTTCAGAGTTTCTGGTCTAAAAGGAACGAGTTGTCCACCTCTCAGAGTTGTCTGCTTTGGGGAAGCAGAGTTGTCATTCCCACCTCAATGAGGACTAGGGTCTTAGGTTCCCTCCACGAGGGTCATCCTGGCATTGTACGAATGAAGGCTCTTACGCGTAGCCACTTGTGGTGGCCAGGGGTAGACAAAGACATAGAAGCTAAGGTGCATGCTTGCCACCTTTGTCAATGCTCACGCCCTGAAATGCCCCAAGCTCCTGTGCATAGATGGGAGGAAACACAGTCTCCATGGTCTAGGGTGCACATTGACTACGCTGGGCCTTTTCAGGGTCAATTCTTCTTGGTCCTCGTTGACAGCCATTCAAAATGGCTTGAGGTTGTACCTGTCTCTTCCACCACCACTGCAAAGACTATTCAGGTACTGAGGGGGATTTTTGCTGCACACGGGCTCCCAGACGTCATTGTGTCTGACAACGGCCCTCAATTCACTTCCTCCGAATTCCAAGCTTTCTTGCAGGCTAACATGATTCGTCATGCCACCTCTGCACCCTTCCACCCGTCCACCAACGGTATGGCTGAACGCATGGTGCGCATCACCAAGGACGCCTTGAAGAAACTCACCTACGGAGACTGGCATCACAGGTTGGCTGACTTCCTCCTTTCTTATCGCACCACACCGTCCACTTCTACAGGGAGAAGCCCAGCTGAACTTCGTTGGGGGCGCAAACTGACTACCAAGCTTGACCGGTTGCATCCGGACAGACTGCCTCCTTCTGTCTCACACACCAGGGCACCTAGGCAACTACTTGTGGGTGCCCCGGTTTGGACTCGTAATTACGGGCCTGGTCATACATGGGTCCCCGCATCTATATCCAGGGTCACAGGTCCTCTATCCTATGAGGTATCCCTGGACAACGGTCGTGTCCTGCATCAGCACATTGACCAACTTCGCCCTAGATGGGACCTTCCCGCTGAGACTCCTGGGTCTTTTCCAGGGGGGGAGGGGGAGCCCTTTGGGCAAAGGAAGGGGCATGGAATGATGCCCATTATCAATGGGGAAGCCACAAATGGCCCATTTCAAGATTCCGTGAGTGCTCCGAACAGGAATTCATGGAGCCCAACTAGAAGCCAGATATCAATGCCTACTCCAGCCAGGGAGTCACCCCGGGGGCACAATCACTTCTCACCCGCATCACGCAGTACTCCAGTCAGAGAGAATACCCGGGAGCATCCCAACAATCCATTCCCTGCAAGAGAGCTGGTACACACTCCTCCTAGTTGGCCTGACTTCAACCCTATCCCTAGAAGGGGGCAAACACACAGGGAGGTGGTCGAGGAACCAAATCCCGACTACAACACCTCTGACTCCACTCAGGGGACAACTGAGTTTTGGGACAGCACTGAGACCCACACAAGCCCGAACACAGAACGGGATTCAGGGAACAGACAGCCTCCTGACAGGTCTTGGATGGACCTAGGAGGTTTTACAGAAACGCCCAACAGTGACAGTCACTTAGAAGGGCCAGAGAGCCTACAGCTAGGCGGGACAACCAGGTCACACACTGGAAGAAGCCCTGGCCTGTTTTGTTGCCATGGGTGGGTGGGGTTGTTCCAAGAAGGGATGGGCAAAGAATTCTAGGAGTGTATGCCAAGAGTATTTCCGCCCAGCAGGATCATCCAATGCATGAATGTCATCCCATAAGCCCTGGTGGTGCAGCAATTAGAATACAGTACTGCAGGCTAACTCTGGTCAAAGCCTGGAATTCAATCCTGATGGGATTTGAGGTTGACTCAGCCTTCCATCCTTCCAAGGTCAGTAAAATGAGGACCCAGATTGTTGTAGGCAATATGCTGATATTGTAAACTGCTCAGAGAGTGTGGTGAAGCGCTATGGAGCGGTACATAAGTTTAAGTGCTATTGCTATTGCTTTCCCACATGAATGATGAAGCAAGCAGGAACCAATATCAAGCACCAATATCAGAACCAATGGGAAAATGCTGGCGACTGATAGTAAAGAACTCCTGTATTTTATCAAGAAAATCACATGGAGAGGCAGTAGAATTTCAGGTCCCTTTCCTTAAATGCTGTCATCTGATGGGACCTATTAGGTGTGCCTTCTTTGTAGCTGCACCAACCCTTTGGAATAACCTCCCATTTGAGATTCAAGCGCCCCCCCCCCCATCCTTTTAGCCTTCCTGGAGTCTCTGAAGACCTGGCCCTTCCCCCAAGCTTTGGGTTAGGATGGGGTTGGAATGGAATATGTGGAAGACTTTGAGAAATGAGGGGAAATGATACTGCCTAGAAAACAATCAGACAAGAGAGGCAGGAACCCCCAGTGGCCATGATTGCTGGTCAGAGTAGTCAGAGAAAGAAACTTAGGAAGGACCTACCCTAATGGATCAAGCAGTTAAAGTAGTAGTGGGAAGTTTCTACTTTCAGACTTGCAAGATTCTGTTAATGTAGCCTTATAATAAAGTAGAACTAGCTCATCTACTCATCTTTCCTGTCTGGTCTAACTGGAGGGGGGCAGACAGGGATTGAGTCAGAAAGTGAACAGTATGGGTGTTGGAATCCCAGTGAGAAGGATTCTGTTCAGTGGTGGGATTCAAATATGTGAGCAACCAGTTCTTTGTGTGGATGCTGCTTCCAGAAGTCCATTCTGCAAGAAAAAAATTAGCTGCGGTACTGCTGAAGCGGTGTGAACTGGCTGAATCCCATCACTGGTTCTGTTTTTACCTTGTTATTTTTATTGATTGTTGTCAGCTGCCTAGAATCATTATGAGAGATTCAAGGGCAGATCAGTTCTTTGAATAAATAAATTTGTTTGACTCTTTTGTGCTGGATGATGGGCCCTGTAGGTCACATGGTACTCAACATGTTGCTGAAGAGCTGAGGATCTTTCAGAATATCAATGGTATCTATGACTAGCTCAATTAAAATCTTCAAGGTGTCTGGTGACTGATGTTGTTGACATGCAGGAACATGGCATAGCAACTTGTAATATGAATTGCTTGGCTTATCTGAGCAAACCATGGTTTACCCTAATATCCATTTTCTAACTTAATACACAAATGGAATTAGGCCTAAACTTATCAATCCACCCTATCATCAAATTTATCACATAGCTTCTCCTTTGCATCTCTCTGTATCCACTCTTTCCTGGTTTGTTGGTATGGAATTCTGGAACTTTTAATCCAAAACATTTTCTGTATTAAGGAACATTGAATTAAATAGCTTCAGTAACATTTGATTAGGGCTTCTGTATTATCCATATGCCAACTTAAGCATAAATATCATCAAATGGACTTGAAGAATAGGAGTTATGATCACAGGAATCTGGAAAAAATGAATTCCTAATCAGAATCAGCCAGTGACATCTTGGTGCGTGAGAAGGACACGGAAGGCAACCAAATTCTGAGAATGGCTGGCAGCATGTAATTTTTTTCTGCCAACAAGAGGAACAGCTAGAGGGCTCCAGAGGAAAGACAGACTGTGATACCATGCTATTCTTCAACATCTGCCATCTCAGTGGGTCATCTCCTTCTGAGGTGCTATGAAATTGTAATGAATTTGAGCTCAGATGGATTAGTATAAATGCTGGAAGGGACATATATATCAGCTTTATAAAATCAGTTCTGTTATGTCCCGAGCCTTGCAAACGGGCTCGGGGCGTTTGCAGGCAGTCCCGGGCAGGTGCAAGCTGCCCGGGACCAGACAGGCTGTCGCCAGCGCCTGTGCGCATGCGCGGGTGCTGGCGCGGGAAAAGTAACACATTGACCCGGGAATTGCCTATATAAGAAGCTGGGAGTTTTTGTGCGTTGCTGAAGCCTTCACCTGTAAGCTGAACACAGAATAAAAGAAAACCTGAGAACTACAACTGCTTCTCGTGTCTGCTTTTCGCCAAGAACTCAACACTGGCGACAAAGGTGGGATGCCTTACATCATCTGGAAAGGAAGAGGTGTAAGCTTACCCAAGTGAGTCCTGAGCGGCGGAACGGAGTTGACTCGGCAGCTACCCGCCAATCCAGTGCGCATTCGGGGGTAGGCTGGCTGATAGACCCATCTCCAGAAGATGGCAAAGGTTGGAAGGCTTTCGGAGTTCGACGTCTCACATCCAGAGCGGTGGGACTCCTACGTAGCCAGGGTGGAAAATTACCTCAAGGTGAACCAAGTGAGGGAAGATAGCTTGAAGGCTGCCACCCTGCTTTGTGTCTGCGGCCAAGACGCCTTCGAAATCGCAGAGAACCTTGCAGCACCTGTTTCATTAGAGTCTGTCAGCTACGCAGATCTAAAGAAGCTATTGAAGGAGCACTTCCAGCCCAAGATGTCCGTCATCGCATGGTGCCACATCTTCGAGCAGAGGGATCAACGATCCGGAGAGTCGGCCAAAGAGTACATCGCCGCATTGAGGAAGGCCGCCAAGCACTGCGAGTTCAAGGACCTCGAAGAACGACTGAGGGACCGATTCGTGTGCGGCTTAAGGCATCGAGATTTACAACAGAGGCTTTTCGCCAAAGAAGACTTGTCCTTCCAAGATGCCGCAGAAGAAGCAGCAGGCGGCGCCATCAAGAACATGCGGCCGATTAGGAACAGTCCAGATGTTGCATCCGTGCACCAAGAGGACGTCCAAGGGAACTCCGAGGAGGATCCGGACGAGGAAGTCGACCGCCTCCACCCCGCGAAGGAAGGGAATCAGAAAGGAAGCTCTTCAGCTCCCCTCAAGTGCATCGGCTGTGGAGGTTGCCACAGGAGAACCGACTGCAAGTTCCGCTCCGCTATCTGCCGGGCGTGCGGAAAACAAGGACATATTGCAGCTGTGTGTCTGGGCCGACGAAAGGTACAACCTCAGGAAGAACTGCGCCTGAAAGGTACCAGGGTCCCCAGCCAGAATAGGGTAGGTTTTTGCGCTTCGCGAAGAAGCATCTTCAGGACAGGCACACACACACAAGCCCATCAAGAAAAAGCTGTCAGTCAAGGTGAAGCTACAAGGGGTTCCATTAACTATGGAACTAGACACGGGGTCTGCACTTTCAATCATCTCCTTGCCTACTTTTAGGAAGATTTGTTCCGGCAGTGGAACTCAGGCTAAATTAAGGCCTTCTGACATTGTGTTAACAGACTTTCAAAATTCGAGAGTGTGTGTTAAGGGGGAGGCCACCCTTAACGTACAGTATAAGAATTTTGAAGGTCCACTAGACCTATTAGTAGTAGGGGGTGAATGAACGAGTCTCATAGGACTCGATTGGTTTGAAGCCTTGGGGATACACGTCACGGGGCTCAACAGCTTACAAACACTCGACCTACAGGAAGTCTGCAAAGATTTTGCAGATGTCTTCAGCCCCCAGCTGGGCACATTCAAGGGACCCCCTGTGTCCTTAAAACTAGACCCCACTGTCACGCCCATTAGAATTAAAGCAAGAAGGGTCCCTTTTGCTTTAAAGAGTAAAATTGACACTGAGTTAGACAAACTGATCCAACAGGGAATCCTAGAACCTGTTGATTCCAGTCCTTGGGAGACCCCCATTGTCACGCCTCTAAAGGCAAATGGGGACATTCGCATTGGTGCTGACTACAAATGCACTCTGAATAAGGCATTGCAGCAACATGCCTATCCTGTTCCTGTGGTCAGTCATATTCTGGCCTACCTCAAGGGGGGGCGCGTTTTTGCAAAGCTTGAACTAGCTCAAGCGTATCAACAGCTGCCTGTTGATGATGATGCTGCTATAGCTCAGACTATTGTGACCCACAGGGGAGCCTTTAAGGTAAAAAGGCTACAGTTTGGAGTTAATGTCGCTCCTGGGATTTTCCAAAGCGTAATGGAAAACACACTACGGGGCATACCGGGGGTTTGCCCCTACTTTGATGATGTCTTAATTGCAGGAGACTCCACACACGTTCTAGCTGAAAGCTAAGGGCTGTTCTGTTAAGGTTCAGGAAAACAGGCCTCAAGCTCAAAAAAGACAAATGCAAAATTGGGGTGCCTTCTACTGAATTTCTGAGGTTCAAAATTGATGCTGCTGGGATTCACCCTGCTGAATCCAAACTAACTGCCATTTTAGAAGCACCTAGGCCAAAGTCTAAGGCCGAACTTCAGGCCTTTCTGGGCCTCCTGAATTTCTACACTTCCTTTCTTCCACATAAAGCTAGTGTAGCTGAGCCTCTTCACAGGCTATTAGACAAACAAGCAGTGTGGCAGTGGTCACAAACACATGAGGCTAGTTTCAATGAGGTCAAGGCCTTACTCACTTCTAACAGTGTACTTGCACACTTCAATGAGTCCCTTCCTGTGTGCATCGCTTTTGATGCTTCCCCTTACGGGGTAGGAGCCGTCCTGAGCCACCTCAGGTCTGATGGAACTCAGGTTCCTGTTGCATATTACTCCAGAACACTGTCTTCTGCTGAGCGCAACTACGCTCAGATAGACAGGGAGGCTCTAGCTGTTGTTGTTGGAATTAAAAAATTCCATGATTTTTTGTACGGCACGCATTTCACAGTCTTCACTGACCATAAGCCTCTGCTGGGACTGTTTACCACACGTAAACAAACTCCCCAAATCATTTCCCCTAGAATGCTTAGGTGGTCTATTTTTCTGTCTGCATATGATTTTTCCTTACTCCACAAGCCTGGGAAAGAAATGGGCCATGCTGATGGCCTCAGTAGATTGCCCCTGCCAGTAGTAGAAGCTGACCCTGCGCCAGCTGTCAACATTCTATTCATCCAAGCCTTGCCCGAGTCCCCTCTGAATGCCAGGGATGTTGCCGCTGAAACAGGCACAGATCACACACTTTCACGTGTCCTTTCTTGGGTTTTGTCTGGATGGCCTGAGCACTGCCCTAGTCCTGAGTTTCAGAGTTTCTGGTCCAAAAGGAATGAGTTGTCCACTTCTCAGGGTTGTCAGCTTTGGGGAAACAGAGTTGTCATTCCCACCTTAATGAGGACTAGGATCTTAGAGTCCCTCCACGAGGGTCATCCTGGCATTGTTCACATGAAGGCCCTTGCGCGCAGCCACTTGTGGTGGCCTGGTTTAGATAAGGACATTGAGGCTAAGGTGCATGCATGCCACCTGTGCCAGCGCTTTCGCCCAGAGATGCCCCAAGCTCCTGTGCATAGATGGGAGGATACACAGTCCCCATGGTCTAGGGTGCACATTGACTACGCTGGGCCTTTTCAGGGCCAGTTCTTCTTGGTCCTCGTTGACAGTCATTCAAAATGGCTTGAGGTTGTACCTATCTCATCCACCACCACTGCAAAGACTATTCAGGTACTGAGGGTGATTTTTGCTGCACACGGGCTCCCAGATGTCATCGTGTCTGACAACGGCCCTCGATTTATTTCCTCCGAATTCCAAGCTTTCTTACAGGCTAACATGATTCGTCATGCCACGTCTGCACCCTTCCACCCGTCCACCAACAGTATGGCTGAACGCATGGTCCGCATCACAAAGGACGCCTTGAAAAGACTCATCTATGGGGACTGGCAATATAGGTTGGCTGACTTTCTCCTTTCTTACCGCACCACACCGTCCACTTCTACAGGGAGAAGCCCAGCTGAACTTCGCTGGGGGCGCAAACTTACTACGAAGCTTGACCGGTTGCATCCGGACAGACTGCCTTCATCTATCTCACATCCTAGGGCACCTAGAAAACTACTTGTGGGTGCCCCGGTTTGGACTCGCAATTACGGGCCTGGTCATACATGGGTCCCCGCTTCTATTTCCAGGGTCACAGATCCTCTATCCTACGAGGTAGCCCTGGACAACGGTCGTGTCCTGCACCGGCACATCGACCAACTCCGCCCTAGGCGGGATCTTCCAGCTGAGACTCCTGGGTCTTTTCCAGGAGGGGAGGGGGACCCTTTGGAGCAAAGAGAAGGGCACGAGCTGCTGCCCACCTCCAATGATGGAGCCACAAATGGCCCATTCCAAGATTCCGCGAGTGCCCCAAACAGGAATTCATGGGGCTTACCCAATCATCAGGCATTCACGCCTACTCCAGCCAGGAAGTCACCCCGGGGGCACAATCACTATCCATCTACACCACACAGCACTCCAGTCAGGGAGGATACCTGGGAGCATCCCAATAAAGCATACCCCACAAGAGAGCTGGCACATAATCCCCAGAGTTGGCCTGACCTTACCCCAAGGCCTACAGGGGGTCAAACATACAGAGAGGTGGTCGAGGAACCAAGTCCCGACCATAACACCTCTAGCCCAAATCACGGAGTAACTGAGTTTTGGGAAGGCACAGAAACCCACACAAGCCCGGACACAGAACGGGGCTTAGGGGATGGACAGCCTCCTGACAGGTCTTGGACGGACCTAGGAGGTTCTACAGAGATGCCCAGCAGTGGCTATCACTTCAAGGGGCCCGAAGGCCTACAGCTAGGCGGGTCAACCAGGTCACAAAGTGACAGAAGCCCTGGCCTGACGAGCCCGGTGGGCAAGCAAGCAGGCCAGGCATTGGGGCACAGTCCTTGGAAGGCACCAAGGTATGATAAGGAGAACAGGCTCACGTCTCCCCTCAGTCAGGGAACACCTGTCAGAAACCCAGAGCTGAGAAGGTCACAGAGAGCAAGGAAATCTCCTAAGTACTTAGAGGATTACATAACATTGCTGGCTAAACAAAAGCCAGTAAACAGTAGGAGCACTGGGGAATAGAACACTGCATCAAGAAAAAATTGTATGTTGGTAGTAGTCTTAGCCCGGGGGAAAGGGGTGTTATGTCCCGAGCCTTGCAAATGGGCTCGGGGCGGTTTGCAGGCAGTCCCGGGCAAGTGCAAGCTGCCCAGGACCAGACAGGCTGTCGCCAGCGCCTGTGCGCATGCGCGGGTGCTGGCGCGGGAAAAGTAACACATTGACCCGGGAATTGCCTATATAAGAAGCTGGGAGTTTTTGGGCATTGCTGAAGCCTTCACCTGTAAGCTGAATACAGAATAAAAGAAAACCTGAGAACTACAACTGCTTCTCGTGTCTGCTTTTCGCCAAGGACTCAACAAGTTCCTCTTCCCCTTTTCACTACTATGAAAAGATAAGATATATATTTACATTATTACATATTATTGTATGACAGTCAATGCTGTCTGCAAGTTTTGTTTCCTCCAGAACCCTCTTCAGGATGCCTCCCACATTAAGAATATAGTCAGACCCAGCAATCAGAAGATAGGTATGTTCCCACCAGAAAGATTGCTAAGGTAAGGAGATATCCCATACCTTCTCTTTTGATGAGAAACAATCCCAGAAGTTGCTCTTAGCAAGGGACTGAGAAAGAGCTTTAATGCCTTGAGCTAAGTCAAGAAACTGAGTGCCAGATCCTTCTTCCTTTCATCAATTTTTTTGCCTGGCAACACGTGAGAACAATTCCTTCCTGCCAAGGCTGCAGAATTCTACAACTGGATGAATGGAAGAAACATCAAAGAATATCCCATTCCAGCAGATAGCTATGTTCTTAGATGTATTCCATTAGTTAATAGCCCAGGAAAAAAGTTATGGAAAACCCCCTTCCGGTTTTTGCATTATGTCACTCTTTTTCATCAACTGTGATCTGTATGGGGTTCTATGTATACGTGTAGCAGATAAATAGGCTGAGTCCTAATCCTCTGTTATAAGCTACAGTGACATCAAAATGACAACATGTGGGTCATGATGTCATTCTGAAACTGGCATGATTTTATAATGTGTACCAGTCATGTCATGAAGTCTGATGCAAGCTCATAATTTGTGACATTTGCCCAATGTCACAATGCAGGTGTCCTCCTTCCTCTTGCATCTCTACAGATACATATGAATTGGAATCATGGTGACCTGTTGAAATGACCATTGTGCATGTGGATATTTGTAGTAAAGTCTGAGTTAAGAAAAATAGTCCTGTAACTCTCAGAATGTTTTCCTTATATAAATTACTCATGATCACCCTTCCAGTTCAACTCGTAAATCTTTTAGTATGTACTATCTCAAGGTGAGGCGTGCATGTGTGTATAAATGTGTGGGGTCAGCTTCCTTTCTTATGATTGGCAAGAAATCGGGAAATGCTTTAAAAAGTTGCAAAGGCCACCTGTGGCAGATTAATGTCAGTTCTCATTTCTTCCTCTGAAGAATTTTCACATATTGAAGACCCTAAGGGGTGCATTGACATTCATAGCTCCTCCAGGGGGAGAAACATATGGAAACTCCATGGGGACAAACTTCATGATCTGAATTACCAATCAGTGTGTGTCTCGAGGCTCAGCTGGGGAAAGACGCGCAGATAACAAGACTTCATGCTTCTGCAATTCTCATTTTAATCGCCCTGTTGCTAAATATGGTTTTCTTGTCACTCAAATCTACAAGAAGGCTCAGGGAGCAGCTTACTTATCCACTTTGCTAGCATACTCCATTACAGTTTATGCGACTTCACGATGGCAAGTGATTAGTGATTCGCTGCTTTCTGTTCCAAAAGATAATAATTTTATATTGTTTCCAGGTTTTCAATTGAGGGCCGCATTCACAATAGCCAGGATCCAATGACAGATGTATGATACTTTCTCCTTCAAAGGTGAACTGTCATGTTGCTTTGGGCAACTAGAGGCAAGGGGAGAGAATGGAGCCTTGTGTTTGCCAATGATAGCTGAGTTCACAAAGTGTGCCAAAATACTGAAAGTTAATCATAGTTGGATCTGGTTGGTATTTGGATGAGAAGCCAGTTTGGTCTACTGGTTAAGGCACCAGGCTAGAAGCTGGGAGATTGTGAGTTCGAATCCCACTTTAGCAGTAAAAGCCTGCTGGGTGACCAGGTTTGTTGTTGTTGTTGTGGCAAAAATAGGAGGAAGAATAGACATGTTTACTGTCTCAAGTTGTTTCTAAAATAATAAAGGCATGATACTGTATAAATTCAATAAGTAAATATCAGGGCTGTAGAGTAAACTAGTAAATACATTTTTTTTAAAAAAAAGTCCTAGAAGAAGACAACAGTGAACCACTTCCATATTGGTGCTAAGAAGCTTGCTTGGATGTGGCCATGTGATTACTAGGATTAAAAGTCAACTTGAAAAAGGCCATTTTTTGTTGAATAGGCTGCAACTGGCTGTTTTGACATTGCACTTTAGGTCATAAATAAATCACACTGACTGAATTTATAGACTAAGTGAAGCCAAACCAAGCAAACCACATTAGGGCTTAATTCAAATTGTAAATCAGGCCACAGGAAACATCTAGAGCAGGCATGATAATAAAGTAGGCATATTAGGATCACCCCAAATCAAAACATCACAATCACAGCAGTTCTCACAGTTTATCAAACTGCCTGAGCCTGATGGGAGTTGAAGTCCAATATTCTTGGAGGCCACTAGGATAATTTATTCAGAAAACTAAAAATAGATCTGGTAATAACAATGACCAGCTCTAAAATAAATTCCAGGTCTCAGTATTAGCTTTTTTGGGGGGGATGTTTCAAAGACTAGGAAATAATGTAATCCTTCCTCTGGGGCATTTTTAAATATGTGGGTGCTTTAAAGAAAAATGAAGCTATCATTAAAATGACTCGCTCTCCTTCCCCCCCCCCCCACCTCCACCAAAAAAATCCCTTTCAAAATAGCAGACTATCCAAACCTGGCAAGATTTAAGAAAACATAACAAAGTAATTAAGCTCAGCCACAGAATAATAAATAATCTACTGGAATATGCCAGGCATTTTGCAGAAAAGGGAAGTCAGAACTATTCCTCTTGGCGTGTCTTTATAGTGTAATATTGTTGTAAATTTGAAGGATTTTGGCAGCAGAGAGCTGACAGAAGCAGAATGTCTGCAAATGTTCTTCAGTAATCAGTAACAAAGTTGCCAATGTTTAATTATAGGAGATATGGATAGGGGGAGTTCAAAATTGAATAATTATATTGGTAACTGGTCATTTTTAAATCTAATATTATGTATCCCAATATCCTAATGTTACTCAGTAGTTTCTCCTAAGCCGGGATTTAGTAATATGAAACTTTGCCAGGAAGTCTGAATGAACATATATTATGGGCTTTGTTTCTGAATATCCATCCAGACGTTAATCTCTTTTTCATAACAGCTCATCTAGTGTGAACCAGCTGGCTTTTTTGAGATGTAAGTTTGAAGTCATTACAAAATAAGTCCAGCTGCTGAACAATTTTGAGGTTTGATTGCTAAACCTCTGGCATCAAAAATGGACCTTGTTAGCCTACTGAGGAAAATGACAATCCAGTTGCATTATAGAACTTACTTTGCTGATGCTGGAATCCCATCCCTGTTAAAAATCTTGATCTCAAAATGGTGCTTCCTAGCAGTATTTAATTGGAAATCAAAGATGTTTTCTTGAAATGCTCTTCTGTGGAAGAAAGTATACATATGTGCTTAATCCCAAGATTGTGTTCAGGAAGGCACAGTAGGTGACTATCTTCTCTGATTTCCTTTGCAATTCTCCAAGTAGAACAATTGCCTTCTCTTGTTTCTCTCCTTCACCACATTGTATATACTTTGTATTGTATAAATAAATACATTCTTGATACTTTGGAAATTTAGAGATTTTCACATGAATTTTAATCATTCCTCACAGCCTAGATTACACTGTTGGTAAACAGCCAACTTTGGATACTGTTCTGTAGACAAAAGCACATAGTGTAGACCAGGGATGTCAAACTTGCAATGTCACGTGACGTGCTGCGGCGTATCATGACTTTTTTTTCCATTGCTGGCAATGGGGTGGGCACGGTTTTGTCATGATGCATCTGGCCCGCAGGTCAGCAGTTTGATACCCCTGGTGTAGACATCTAGCACATTTTCTGAAGGGAGAGAAGCCTGGGTGTCTACAGAGAGCTCATGACACAAATTATATAATTTGCTGCAAATTACATAATTACATCATTTGAAGGATGATGTCATCATTTGGGGATATTCATATGTGCTTTAGATTATTGCCAGCCTCCCTGCTAGATATCACAATTATCATGCCTTTGCCCAATAGTCAGAAGATGGGCCAAAAGTAGATTTGTGAGAAAATTTTACTAAATAAAGAAAACAAACCTGCATTGTAGTGTTTTTCTTAAAAAAAAATTAATGATTAGTTGATTACTGCTTGAATATCATTTTAAGACAGAACCAAATAGGTGAAGGCTAGGATTATATTTTTCTTTCAACAATGTTTTGTTTAATAGCAGATTCTCAAATAAAACATAATTAGCCAGGTTTGCATTAAATGTTGAACTATAAACCATGGCTTATAAATCCCAGTGATTGGGTTCATACACTGTAATACCTTAAACTGAAAAAAACTTTTTAGCTCAGAGCAGTGTGTAAAATAGACCATAATAAATATCATGATTTATAGTATAAAATGAAACATGATCCTGGACAGAACTTGCCTTGAAATATTACCAATATTATTTTAGTTTATCATTATTTCATTCCATTTAGACAATTAATCTACAGAATGTACATGTAAATTGAAGAATTGTAGGTAAACTCTTATACAGGGGTCCCCAACCCCTGGTCCGTGGACCAGTATCGGGCCACGGCATGCCAGCAACTGGTCCACACAAACAAGCAAAGCTCCATCCATGGGATGCAGGCAGCACACAAAACCACGCCCCCTCTGGTCCATGGAAAAACCTCTCTCCACGGAACCGGTCCCTGGTGCCCAAAAGGTTGGAGACCTCTGCTCTTATTTACGTACCTATGTATGTATGCAGGCATTATTGATGTATTAATGTATTTATACATTACTTAATTGCATATGCATGTCAATAGCTGAAAGTACATTTTTATCTTTAAAATGAAAATTAACTAACAATACTGGAAACTAGTGTCATCTAGCCAAAAGGTTCAGAACATTCTTTATACATATAATTAATTCATAAAATTTTCTGCCATAAGCTGTGATGATGGCCTTTATATGGCTTAAAAAGGGAACTAGAGAAATGTACAAACAACAGTTCTAACATAGACTATAAAGATTCTACAGATGGTATGCAAATGAACACTAGCTGTTTAAGAGTCTTATAAGCTACTTCCATGTTTTGTTTTCTTACACACTTCCTGGAGGCATTTGGATGACAATTCTGAGATTCAGGTTGCAGGATTATTCAGATGGTCCTTTTGTTCTTACATGTAACACTTCAATAAAGCACTCTGAACTATCTATCTGATAATAGTAGAGCCCTGTCTATCTTTTTCATGCAAATAGAAGACAATCCTGAAGTTTTCATGCTTTAAAATAAGTTTTTAAATGCTGTGTTTGACTTTAAGCATTCTTAAGATATTGTATTTTAATGTTGAATTGATCAGTAAGCATATCCAGAGAACTTCTATTAATGTACTGCTACTCTACTGTATGTATTCTTCCTCCAAAGATTAAATGGTCAACATCAAAGTTCTTTCTGCAAGTGTATTTAGAAACAGTGGAGATCATGGGAAGCAGCCAATTCATAGCCTTACATCATGGGTGTCAAACTCGCCGCATCATGTGACATGTCGTGACATATTGCAACTTTTTTTGCATTGCCGAAGCTGGGGTAGGTGCGGCCTTCGTATGATGCAACCGGCCCGCGACATCGATCAAACAGCCTGTAGATCTGTTACCACCAAAGTACATGGATCATTCTCCCTGGAAATGACACTTCCATAAAAATAGAATTAGCCTTGGCTAAGTAATCTTGTTAGCATGATTCAGTTTAAATGGATCTCAATTAAATAGAGCTTTATTCTATCCCAGCTGGAGATAAGTTTTTTGGAGAAAACAGCAGAAGAACAGAAGAAACTGCTTTACTTTAGCCCGGGATACTTAACATTTTCCCCTTTCCCATTTCTAGTCTTTTATTACTGGCATTTTCTAATACAATTGCTCATGGATCAGTTAGAGACACAAGCAGGACAATTCAGCTATCATCCAGAAATACAAAGATATGAATCCCCCCATGACTTCACCAAGCTCAGACATTATCTCGGCCTTTCTTGGAATTGCTTCTGGTAGGTGGGATTACAGACTCAAAGAGAACATATGTAGTTGGTTCTTACATTTTCTTTATATCTTTCTAACCTCTGTAATATAGCCATCCTTTCCTTCCGTTTCCCAGTTCCCTGGGAACTCACATTATAGTTAGGCAACAATGAGACAAATAATTGGCATTCTAAAACTGATTATGTCCACTTCATAGTTCTTTATGACTTGCTAAGGAATTTGCTATCAAATTTCCATATATGATCTGAAATCATTTATTTATTTACAGTTTAGTGGCAGTCTGTCCAGTGTGAAGCTTGTCAGATAGCAAGCGATTCATCATAATATTGAAATTTAAGACATGATTTGAGACAGTTAGTGCCTCATCTGAGATAAAAGTTTCATAAATTAGGGAATTCCACAGAATCATATTGAAACAAGGTTGGGAAGAAGAACCATTGCAGATTGGATGACCCTACAGGCATTTAGGTATATTTTCCACATGGCATTCTAGTCATGTAAAATAGACTATTTATTTGAATTCTATAGCTGTCCATCTCATCAAGTGACTCTGGGTAAGATATTTCATAAAACATAAAAATAATTCAAACAAAATAGCACAAAATAAATATATATGGCATCAAGTAAAACCGTTAATATGGATCTTAATACAGCCAGAAAACGGGGTCCTAAACACATAATGTTATATCCCCAACAGCTGGAGAGCTACCCGTCCCCTAGCTCTACTATACCTACATCAGAGATCAAGGTGTGACATGGCTAAACTTCTGCTAACCACTAGCCTTGCATATTGGAGGAATCAAAAAGAGGCTTCACATGAAAACAAAATAATTATGCTGTAGCATTATAGAACATTTGTGGAATACAAGTTAGGGAGCCACAGCAAAATGAAAGTGAAAAGAGAAAACTTTCACTACATATTATGCTAAGCTAAACTGTGGCTTGGTTATGGTTCAGCATCTGGCTTGAATTCTAATCCTTGTAATTTGTAAATTACTTGTATAAGCCCAGGCAATTGTGCCTTTCTCAAACAACAAATCACGATTAAACAAACAATGGTTTGATATGATATGCAACTTAAGTATGGTAAACTACATTTTGCTTAAATCAGAACTGGTTAGATTCACCTTCTGTAACAAACCTAATGTAATCATATTGTCCTTTGGAGCAATATGTATATTTGGCTTCTCGTGGGACATAGGTAAATTAAAAGGGAAAAAATAATGTTTATTGTCATAATTTTTAGCTAAGTTGAGCTGTCTTTTTACATAGCCAAACATATTTTAAAAAATAGATAAATTTCCTTCACTTACACAAATGCCCACTTTTGTTCCCTTTTTAAGAAAGAAAACATTAAGATTTTTATTTTGGATGTCATCATGTTGCACTTTTAATAATGGTGAATCTTTCATTGTATCTTGCTGGAAACATTGACAGACACATTAACTGACTGCCATTCATCCAAAAATTGATCTGTTGATCTGATGGCTATAATTCATGCTAGTTCATACTTTAATAATACTATAATGCATACATTAATGGTTAAGGTGCCACAAGACTGTTTGATGTTTTTTGTTATAGTAGCTAATTCAGCTACTTTGCTGAAATCTATTTAAATATTCACTTTGAAATGATAATTTCTCAATGTTTTATACTTCATATTGGCTGATTGACTCTATTCATACTGATGTCCAGTCTACCACTTATAAAAAAGATTTTGAGTTTGTGCTCATGCTGGACAATGACCTATTTGTTCCTCATGAAGGGCGACAGGATAGAAAAATATCACATCTGAAAATACTTCCAGATCAGCCTTGTCTGTAGTTTTCTGGCCTCATTCACAGACAGATGGAAGTATATTCCCAAGGGTCGAGCAATGGCCAGGTGTCAGATAAGGTAGTTGTTTGAGGATCCAGAGACAATAAAACACCAGCAAGCAAGAAGATTTTAAGCATTATTATTAACTTTATCAGGCAGACTTAAACAAAAACAGAAAAAACATGTCATGAAGATGATAACAAATTTCCAGTCAGTTAGTGGGAGCTTCAGTGAACCACCAGGGAGACCCCAAAACATCAAAGTTACTCAGCACTAGGTCTGTGTCAAAGTTCCCAACTCAAAGGGCAATACCAGGGTGTTATGAAAACCTGGTACCAAAGCCTCATGACTTTGTTTCCATGGTAATGAGATTGCAGGACCTGACCTTGACTAGATGGTGCATTTGTTTATCATGCAAACCGACAAAAACCTGAGGTGTAAGCCAATGCCAACTTAAATAATCTTGAGGTTTTTCTATTGCTGTGTGAAGATTCCTCCCTTTCCTTTATTTATCAAGCCAGACTGGAAAACAAGGAAGTTAAACATTATCGTAACTCAGAATAAATTCTAAACTTCTAGAATCTTCTAGAAGGAGAAGCCCAAAGATGTCACTATGTTCCTCGAAATGCAATGGTCTTCCACATGCCACTACAGGGAGATATCGGGGTAACCATCTTCTGTTCATAGCTCTCCCACCAATACCGGTGTCATAATTTCCCCTTCATTAGGGAAAGAGAAGTTAAAATAGCTGCTCTTTGCAAATTCTTTAATTCTCAGCCAGGATAACCTTTGCTAATGGAGAATTTCTGGAGGACACTAGAATATGAAATGTTGATTTTAAGATCAAATGCATTTGTGCATCAAAAAGCATGGAAATTGAAAGCCAAGAAACCAATTTAATTTGGGCTACCAACCCTCAATTACAAAACTCCAAAGGGCTACTAGATGGCAGCCAAAATAGTTGGGTTCTCAGTGCATCTGGCCTAAAGCTTCAGGTAGGCTATGGTTTTAGTCATAGTCTCACCCATATAAAGCTTAATAAAAGCAGCCACATAATCCTGGGAAAATACTCATCTGCTTGAAAGAACTGCAAAATGGTGCCACATTTTCAGTCCTGCATATTCTAAAGCACCTTTTCTGTGTGGTTTCTGAAAAGAACCTTAGCCCTGATGTTCACCTTTGTCATGTATGGATCATCTTTAAAAACAAAAGTGGTAAAAGCAAGAGGAATAGGAATGTGGCAGGCTGTAAAAAAAAAAAAAGAACTTGTAGGGGTGCCTTTTCCCCCTCCAAATACAGAATTTTGTCATAATGAAAAGATCTTGAAAAGTTTGCTAAGCATAGATCAGTATCATGTTGTTGGGTTTTTTTATTTTCCATATTTGCAAAAGCAAATGTAGTAAAGTATCATTTGATGATAGGAAAGCATTCCCTTTTAAAAAAAAAAAAAAAATCATATCATAGATGGCCCAAAAGGGAATTGGGCACATAAAATAATCCCTCTTCCTGCAGTGGAAGCGGAGAATCTTTTCCCTATTACATTGACAGAAATATGATAAACATGCAATTATTTGAATTTATCCTTAAATATCCCATTTAACATAGATTTACATGCTTTTGAAATTTCCTTGACATGAATCTGAGCACGGAGCAAGCAATCCATGTTAACAATGGCTGCAAATAGATGAGAAATGATATAATCTATTGGAAATTTCCTTCATTATCCCCCTAATCAAGCCCTCTATTGGGCTTCTTTTAAAAAGCTGCCAGAGAAAAAGAAAATGTTCAAGTAAACCAATGCCAGAGATAATTAATTAACTTGCCATCATCATCATTCACAGTAGACTCAATATCATAAAAAGGATGTGTCCTCAATTACCAAGTAGCAGTTTGCCATTGTGCTGTGAATAGCCTGCAAATGTGTTGGGATAAATCATTTGACTAAATTTCAGGCTTTGTATTCATCAATGCCTAGGTTCCTGACTGTTTTCCTTTGCTAGATATTAAGTCCTAGCATTTAAGTTCTTGCTTAAAAAATACACAGAATGAAATGAAGCTTAAAGGGTAGCGATACAAGAATGCAAGTTCAGAGAAGAGCAACTAAGATGATCAAAGGCCTGGAGACTAAAACATATGAAGAGCGGCTGTGGGAATTGGGTTTGGCTAGTCTAAAGAAAAGAAGAAATAGGGACGACATGATAGCAGTATTCCAGTATCTGAGGGGCTGCCACAAAGAAGAGGGTGTCCAACTATTCTCTAAAGCACCAGAAGGCAGGACAAGAAACAATGGTTGGAAACTGACCAAAGAGAGAAGCAATTTGGAATTAAAGAGAAACTTCCAGACAGTGAGAACAATTAACCAGTGGATTAGCTTGCCTCCAGAAATAGTGGGCGCTCCATCACTGGAGATTTTTAAGAGGCTAGACAGTCACTTGTCTGAGACAATATAGGTTTTCCTGATTGAGCAGGGGGCTGGAGATCTCTTCCAGCTCTATTCTATTCTAAATATCCACAAAATTGCCAGAGATGATATTTAATTTAATGTATTTGATATAGTATAGCTGCAGACACTATTGGATTACAAAATCCCTTTAAAAAAGGAAAATAATTAAAAACGTTTTAAACCCACAAAAACAGGCAGCCCAAATTAAAACAACAAAAACAAAAAGCAGTACAGAAAACAATACAATACGAATTCCACCAATAAAGTACACCCACGTTAAGCCCAGGTCCGGGAACAGATCCAGGTCTTTTTATAGTAAAAACTAAAACAAACTAAGAAAAGTGTCTATAGAGTTCTTTCATGTAAATATACAGGCAGCACTCGATTTACAACAGTTCATTTAGTGATAATAATAATAATAGTAAAGTTGGAAGGGAATCTAGTCCAACCCCCTAGGAAACCCTATACCATTTCGGACAAATGGCTGTCCAGTCTCTTCTTAAAAACCTCCAGTGTTGGAGCATTCACCGCTTCTGGAGGAAGGTTGTTCCACTGGTTAATTGTTCTAACTGTCAGGAAGTTTCTCCTTAGTTCTAGGTTGCTTCTCTCCTTGATTAGTTTCCACCTGTTGCTTCTTGTCCTGCCTTCAGGCGCTTTGGAAAATAGCTTGACACCCTCTTCTTTATGGCAGCCCCTGAGATATTGGAATACTGCTATCATGTCCCCCCTCGTCCTTCTCTTCATTAAACTAGACATACCCAATTCCAGCAGCCTTTCCTTATATGCTTTAGCCTCCAGTCCCCTAATCATCTTTGTTGCTCTTCTCTGTACTCTTCCTAGAGTCTCAACATCTTTTTTACATTGTGGTGACCAAAACTGGATGCAGTATTCCAAGTGTGGCCTTACCAAGGCATTGTAAAGTAGTATTAACACTTCACGTGATCTTGATTCTATACCTCTGTTAATGCAGCCTAGCACTGTGTTGGCCTTTTTGGCAGCTGCAGCACACTGCTGGCTCATATTTAGGTGATTGTCCACTAGGACTCCAAGGTCCCTCTCACAGTTACTACTATTGAGCAAGGTACCCCCTATACTATAGCTGTGCATTTGGTTTTTCTTGCCTAAATGTAGAACCTTGCTTTTTTCACCATTGAATTTCATTTTGTTAAATAGCATCCAGTGTTCAAGACTGTCCAGATCCTTCTGTATCTTAAGCCTGTCTTCTGGAGTGTTGGCTACTCCTGCCAGCTTGTTGTCGTCTGCAAATTTGATGATTCCCCATCTATCCCCTCGTCCAAATCGTTGATAAAGATGTTGAAGAACACTGGGCCCAGAACAGAGCCCTGGGGCACCCCACTACACACTTCCCTCCATATAGATGCAGTTCCATTGAGGACCACATGCTGAGTACAGCCGGTCAGCCAGCTACGGATCCATCTGGTGGTGGTGCTGTCTACCCCACATTTTTCTATCTTGCCAAGTAGTAGTTTGTGATCTACTTTATCAAATGCCTTACTGAAGTCCAAGTAAATTATGTCCACAGCATTCCTCTGATCCACTAATTTTGTCACTTGGTCAAAGAATGCAATAAGATTTGTCTGGCATGATCTATTTTTGACAAACTCATGTTGGCTTTTAGTAATGACTTTTTTTTGCCTCTAGGTGTTCTCTGATTCGTTGTTTGATTATCTTTTCCAGGATCTTCCCAGGTATTGAGGTCAGGCTGATAGGTCTGTAATTTCCTGGGTCCATTTTTTTTCTTTTTTGTAGATGGGAACTACATCAGCTCTTTTCCAGTCCTCTGGTAGTTCCCCTGTGCTCCAGGATCTTTGAAAAATATAGTTCAGTGGTTCTGAGATCACATCTGCCAGTTCCTTGAGATTCTTGGGATGTAATCCATCTGGTCCTGGTGATTTGAACTCATCTAGGCTGGACAGGTGCTCACTTACTATTTTCTTGCCTATCTAACTTGTGTTTCTATTCTGTTTTTTATGGCACTATTTTTGATAGGTTGGTCTGTTTTTTCCCTTTATGTAAAGACAGTGAATGTTCAAAGTTACAACAGCACTGAAAAATGTGACATGACTGTTTTTCACCCTTACAACTGTTGCAGCATTCCCATGGTCATGTGATCAAAATTCAGATACTTGGCAACTGACTCATATTTATGATGGTTGCAGTATCCTGAGATCACTTTTTGCAACCTTCTGACAAGCAAAGTCAACGGGGAACCCAGATTCACCTAACAACTGCAGTGATTCACTTAACAGCTGTGAGAAGAAAGGTTGTAAAATGGGCCAAAATTCATTTAACAACTGTTTCACTTAGCAACAGAAATTTTGAGCTCAATTGTGATCGTAAGTCAAGGACTACCTGTATTGTATATGCATGCAAATTCTGTTGAGTTCTGATGAATCCAAATAGCTAGATTTTGTTCCCACATAGGACCAAGATATGATGTTAAGATTCTTTTATTCTAATGTTGCTTAAGAGTTATTTTAATAGAAGAGAATATATATAAGTCAGGATTAAACTATGGAGTTCTTAGTGCTTTTTAAACTTGATGGTTTGCTTGCGGATAAACCATTACCTGACTAAGTAATATCATCAGTGCAAATAAGTGTGGGGTTTGTTTTCTGTTTATGTACATAACTTGTCCTACTCATGATGGTGAGGATGTGATTTTGTCCTTGATCATTCCTTGCTTAGGGTATTAATTTCTGCTTGATTGGTCTGGTGTTAATTCCTGTTAATCTGGGTGCAGATTAAGTTAAAATATATTTTTGACTTTTTTTGTTGCTGTTTCTTTCTTGTCGTTTTGTTTCTTTCTTAGCTTTTTTTATTTTCTTTCTGATGCTGTGTAAATGTGGTTTATCTCTATGTCTGCATTGATTTGTCTAAATGCCAAGCTTCCAGGAAGTCCTTAGTATTTTTGGATTTAGCTTGGTTTAGGATGCTCACAGTTTCCCAGTTGAAACTATGGCTGAGTTTGTCCATGTGTTGTGAAATTAATTTTGTGTTGTGACATAATTTTAATCATGTCTTCTGTCAGTCCTTGCAGTATGTCATAGATGGCACCTGTTTTTTCTTCTTGAGCTATTAGTCTTTTGGTTTACTTAAGATGTTTTGGAGGGTTTTAGTTGGTTTGTGTGCTATGGTGATGTCCTGTAGTTCTGTTGGTTCTTTCTGAGATGTTTTTGATCTATGGTAATATTATTTTTTTATATAGCTTGTGTTCTTTGTGCTGTAGTGGGTTGAGTGGCCAGGGACTTTTGAATAAATTTGCATGGATATCCATTTGGTCTGAAGATGTTGCATAAGTGGTCTGTTTCTTTTTTCTTTTTTGGTGTTCATGATGGATTGCTGCAGTGCATTTATACTTGTCTGAATAATGTTCTTACACAGCTCTTCAAGGGAGTTGGGTTGTTACTTTGGTAATGCAACACTTGGTTAATGTGGATTGTGTTTTAATAGACAAAAAGTTAAGATTGTTTTAGATAAGGAGGTAAGATTATCTCCTTTAGATAAAAATAAGGTTGTTTTAGTCTAACATACATGGTGGGAACATCAGGACTAAGAAAAAGTAAATACATTTCCTATGATTCTGGTTATGTCAAAATCCCCCAAAAGCTGTTAACAATTAGATCTTCCCAGATCTAATTACAGTTAGGAGAGAAACTATATTACAATACCTTGATGGGGAACAGTTAAGCCCTTTTCTATAAGTCTCAGAAGTTTCATTCTTAAAGTTTGTCAATATGTGGTAAGACTGGACAATTTGCTATATGCTATTTCTTTTCAAGTTCTCCTCAAGGGGATTTGAATCCTGTTTCTCCAAATTTACAGTGCTTTCCTGGTATGCTGGAGATAACTCACAGGCAGGTAGTTTTCAGCTTACAATCATTCATTTAACAATAGTTCAGAGTTACAACAGCTTCAGAAAAAGTGGCTAATGCCCCTTACATCCTCAAGGTTATGATTGTTGGACCACCCCCCCCCCCATGACTGCAATATTGACACTTGGAAACCAGCTCACAGTTAAATAGTTGCAGGGTCTAGCAATCACTTGACTGCAATCTGGGACTTTCCCAGCCAGCAAAGTCAATTGGGGAAGCTGGACTCACCAAACAACCACATAATTCAAAATGGATGCAAAATCAGGTCTGATCATGGGATGACTTGTGTAACAACCACATTGCTTAGCAACCAAAATTTCAGTCCCAACTGTGGAAAAAATCCTGCCAATTTTACATCACTGTCCCACTTATCACAGCCCTTATCATGGCCCTTCCCTTCCACCCCTCCCCCATTTTAAGTAGAGGTGCTGGCTACTAAAGTTTCTAATTTCCTGATCTTTTGTTCAACATTTGATGTAGTCTGTGCAATTCAAATTATTGTACAGTTACACATGGATGAGCTCTGATGAAATACAACATCATTTATGCGTATAGAGTAATACAACCTCTCTTTAGTTTTATTCTTTTAAAAAATGCATTGTTTCCTCATGTCTTATCTTAAAATTCTTAGGTCATTTATCAAACACAAGAAGGTCTGCTTTAATACTGTGCATGGCTCTTAAACATAAAATATCTTAATTTCATTCTGGGCTGAAGCAATGAAATGGGGAGGGCTACTGAAAGCTTTCATTTTAGGACTCAGTGTGATTCTTCTTCCCAACCCCCAGTTCTTGCTTTTTCTTATTCCAAATTCATGTTGTTCTCCTGCAGAAGAAAATGGCTTCTTTCCTGCTTGGGTTTAATGATAAATAATATTTAATGTTATCGCAATGCTCTGGGCTGATACCTAATAACTCAGAATCTTATCTGGTTCCCCCGAGCTAAAGACAAAATTCATATCAAAATTGTATTGGAAGAATTTGCCTTCATTCTGTAGGAAATATCCATACGCAATTTACCATTTTCCTCTCAGGCAACATCTGCAAGTTAGCTTTGGCTCACAAGCAGGAACTACCTTGTTTGAATCCTTCCCTTTCCTTCTCCCCTTTCCCCCCCTCTCTCCTTCCTTCCTTCCTTCCTTCCTTCCTTCCTTCCTTCCTTCCTTCCTTCCTTCCTTCCTTCCTATCCAATGCTCAGGAATGCAAAAATCCAGCACCCTATTTTAGACACTATGTTCTGAAGAATATCAACAGGAAAATTACCTAATACTTGTATCAATGTAAGTATGCCTTTGTGGACATGTATGTGAAAGAAGCATATTACCATTGATCAGAAACTGATTCCCAAATTATTCCAGGATTATCTTTTATGTGGCAAAGCATTGTTCCTCGGTAGGTCAACATGAGAAAGAGAGAGAGAGAGAGAGAGAGAGAGAGAGAGAGAGAGAGAGAGAGAGAGAGAGAGATTGCAATAATATCCTTCTATCCTGGAGTTCTGACTTCAAAGTCATCCATTTTGCAAATTTTAAGTCCCTTCTATCTGGATTCAGGGGTGTCAAATTGCCGACCCATGGGCCAATTGCATCATACAGAGGCTGGGCCCACACCAGCTCCAGCAATGAAAACAATCATTTAGATATTCTTCCAATATTCTTCTTTTTTCAATTGTCTGACATATTTGCAACATTCCATGCCCTCCTATATTCCTTGGTAAGTAGAGTCTGTCAACATCACTGCATCAATGAAGGGCATGATTCATTGTTGTTATTTTTCTAGTCTTCCTCCCCAGTTGAGTTCTGGGACACTATTTCACCAGTGCATCTAATGTCTGAAATTCCCCAAGTGTTAATTGCTTTGATAATATTTCCTCCACTGAATTTGGACTTTAAAATCTTCTTTGCTCTCATGATGTATTCACTTCCAATCTTCTTCTTGACTTAAGTGTGCTTAAGGTTGTCAGCTTGAAGGATGCCGAGATATTTATAGTGATCATCTTCACCCAGACTCTTAATGTTATTTCCATAGGCATTTTGATTCCTTCAATTTTCATTGTTTTTCCCCTGTTGATGATGAGGGTGGCACATTTGTCCAGTCCAAACTCCATTGCAATATATTGGCTGTATAAATGGACAGTGTAGAACAGTGGTTTTATTTTAGATGGTGATTGTCCATTTAGCTTCAAATTGTGCATGTAAAGGAGGTGAAATAGCCTGGCAGATGATTTTTATGTTTGGTAGCCATGGCCTGGCTTGTTGAGTATTGTTGACAGAGGAATCAGTGCAGTAACAAACAATAATAGTGATAGTGAGTCTCCATGAAAGATTCATCTCTTAGTATTTACCTCTCCTAATCTATCACCATCGGCCAGCGCTGTGTCTACCATGCCAATAATCTTTGCACAAAGTTTCTGATGTTTCTACTGACTCCTGTTATTTATAGGCAATTGATTATCCAATCATGAGGCAGGGTGTTGAATATTTTCTTGTAATCAGTTCAAGCTAGTTTGAAATTGTCTTCCTTCTCTTGAAGTTTTCCAAAATCATCTTGTCAATTAGGAACTGATTTTTTGTTGTTGTTCCTCTGCTTGTTGGGTAGTTTCCTACCCATCAGGTAGAAGGAGCTTGTTTTCAATGATACCAGCTAGAACAGGGGTAGGCAACCTTGGCTCTTTTATGACTCATGGACTTCAACTCCTAGAATTCCTGAGCCAGCATGGCTGGCTCAGGAATTCTGGGAGTTGAAGTCCATGAGTCATAAAAGAGCCAAGGTTGCCTACCCCTGAGCTAGAACAATGGGGCATTATTTGATAGGATGTGAGCAATAGAGGATCATGAGCCATGATCTCCAGTGATGTTCTTTTTGTGCTTAAAGGGATTGTACTTGTGCTTCCTGAATGCTTGTTCTTCGACAGCTGAATCCCATTGAATTCACCTTTCCTGATGCATTTGGCTTTAACAGGGAGCATGACATGCCAGCTCGAAACAGATCCTGAATAAGGAAAATGGCTCTTTTCCTGGTCACCAGGCAACCATAAACTGCCTGGCTTCTTATTGATTATTCTGGTGAGAAAACCAATTTTCTCCTAATTTTCATTCTGGAGAAGAATGAATTCAAAGTGATGCTGCTGAATCTGTCATCCTGCAAACAGCCCTGCAAATGCCTTAAAACAAAGCAGCATCAAAGCATGAGCTTGTAAATACCTTTAACCTCTCAGTGGAATAAAAATCACCTCTTTTGTAAGCTATAATTCATCCCTTTGGCCTAAAAGCACAGAAAAATTCCTAATCAGTCTCCTTTCTCACACTCCTTTTTATCACAGCAACTGCTTTGTATTTTTTTTAATGGAGCTACTAATTAATTTTAAGCCTCTTTGTGTTAAAGCCTAAGAAAGTTGGATTTACCTAGTACTAGAGAGCCATCTGGTGCAAAAAAAAAAGGGTGGGGTGGGGAGAGAGACTATTTCTTTCCCAAAGTCTTCCTGATTACCTGAATGGAAACCTTATTCCTGACATCATCTTGGTTTGCTGGCAGAATTAATGTATACTTGTGTAAGAAATTATCACCACTGAATAAAGTACTGTGAGTAATTCAGTATCCTCCTGATAGTTTGGACTCTTTTAACATACGGAAGAACTTTCTGGTTGGGGCAATGGGGATTGACACCTATTTTCCCCACACTCCCCCACATGACAGGTTGGTTTCTGAGTAATTCTTCTAGGAATAATAGCCTTGATGAAAAATATAAACTAATTTGTGGCAAACAAATAATTGTGGCACCTTAAGCCAAGCACTCCTAGGGTTTGTTTTGATATGTTTGTGTTACTGGCTTACTAAACTCCCCTGGTCCATCACCAAAAATGCCCAATGCTATTAAATGCAATTCAGATTTCATTGGAGGGGTTCATTCCTACCTATCAATCCACAGGGGTGGGACCCATGGAGGAAATGGAGCCAAAGTTACAGTATATATTAAACTAGTGTCGGGTTTGAAAGAGGGTGGAGGAGGTGGAGGAGATGTCTTAGAAAAAATATGCCCAGTAATTTATTTGAGCAGCTCTACCACTCTCCTTATTTCCTCATGCCAAGGACTACTTTCTGGATGTGATTGGCTTTCCAACTATGATTGCTCATCTTCCTGCCTCTTGCTCAATAGAAGAAGGTGGGCAAGCCTCAATCAGCAAATCAACAGAAAGCTCAGTGGAAGGCAGGCTGGGATAGGCTAAGCTAAGTGTTAATGCCAAGTCTACAATATTTGAGGCTCAAGTTCATCATGCCGCTAGAGAGCATGGATGTAAGGAAAGGGAGAAGAAGCAAGTGGAAATACAGGTTTCCTCATTGTAGGAGGCAAAAGAACTTGGTATATGGAAAGAGTTGCAGAATATAGTTTAGGCAAAGAGGTCCACAATGTTCAATATCTGGCTTTGGACTTTCTTGTCAGCACTCCACACTCAGGAGCATCAATAAATGAATTTATTTTTATTTTCCATTTCTACACTGCAGCATATACTTCTTCCTCCCCCCCTTTTTTTTGTTTCTTTTTTGAGAAAATCATATGTCATTGTGAGAATCATGCTATTTTGCAGAAAGGAGGCCAAAACTATCCTGAGTTCTAATATGGACCTGATCTGACTTCTCAAAGGAAGTCTAGATTAGTACTATTTATGTGCTTGGAAAACTCTGTAATGTCTGAAACACTACTCTTAGCCTAATCTAAATTGCAGAGTGGGCAACTGTACTGTCTGAAAAGCCAGGGAGCTACTGTGTACCAAATGAAAAAGAATAATCAAAATCTCCCATGCACCAAGAAGACTAAGCCTGGCCTGACATTTTACAGTGCAGGTTAAATGGATTATAATCCAAACAAATACTGTATGTCATCTAGTAGATTTATGTAAAGGTATGTGGAAAAGTCCTTGGGATACCAGATGATGTGCCTAGGGAATAGTCAAATAAGAGACAGTATAGGCTGCAGCTAAATAGTAGGTGGAAAGCTCAAAAAGGAGACTCTCTAAATTCTTGGACTATTAAAGGTGATGGTGAGAGATTTGTACTTTTAGACTTGCAATACTCCATTGATGTAGCACAACAAAGTAGACTTAACTTATCTGCTTGTGTTTCCTGTCTGATCTGAACATTTTTGATATTTTTAAGGGTCATTTTTGAGAGATTTTCGAGAATGGAGAATTAATGTTTCTCAGGTCGACTAGCTAGGCAGAATCCTATGAAGCTCATTCATCCTTCCTATGGTGGTGGGACATATGGTTGAGCAGGAGCCTAAGCTATAAGCCTAGTCAGTCAGTTGCATGCTTCTAGTTTAAGATGTCATTTGAGATTAAGCAAGTAGGAGTAAAAAAGAAGTTATATTTAAATAAAACCAAACAATTACATTTTAAGCTAGTCTGTGCAGTGGTAACAGATCCAAACAATAATTACAGAGTAGGTCTGTTTCAGATGAAATAAATACAACTTCTTTCATTGTAACTTGGGTGTAACAGGGAGAAAAACAATCATATTGATATTGAATTGTAGGACAATGACAGGAGAACTGACTAATCATTTCTCCTTGGTCAGATATTCAGGATGGTGAAACTTAGTGTTTTGATTTGCTTATATATATTGCTTTAAAAAGCTGGAAAAGGGGCTATTTTCCTTTCTCCTAGATAGAATCAACTCAAGAAAACAGTTATCCTGTGGAGTAGTGTATTGCAAAACTTAGATTTCATGTCCCAGTAAATTTGCAGTTGAAAGAGAAAAGGTTCTTGATAAATAGAGTGAAAAGAAGGCTCAAACTTTGGCTAAGGTGAAATGGGAATACACCAAATAATTCACCATTTCGTAGGCCTTATCATTGTCTCCATGGGGGCATATTTACCATATTCCAAACCATTTCATCAAATAATGTATCATATCTATGTGGAACATACTATGAGATGGCCAATAGTATCATTGTTATACATCTATTACTATAACCCAAGCATTTGTCAATCTGACCTCTACTTATTAGGTTTTGTAATATTTTGCTTTAAAATATAGCAGGTTAGAGCCTGAATACAAGATATTCTACATCTGAAAAAAAATAGCATGTAACTGAGAGGAAAGCCACAACCTTATCTGGACTTTTTTGGCATTTTTCCAAACCTAGTATATTAAGAGATAGGAGTCATTTTAATAAATTGCATCAGATATTGGCTGCTTGATTGTGCCATGTATATTAGAGGAACATTTCCATGTGATTTTTATATTATATGTCTATTTTATGTATATATTTATAATTTAGGTGCAAATAATAATTTTAGCAGATATTGTTTGATGATAGTAAAAGATAAAATTTAGGAAAATGAAAAATTTATGACTTGAGTAGGATGTCTGAAGTAGATTGAATAAATGCCTATATTATAATGCTGTTGGGTACTGCAAGTTGTGTGTAATGAACTTGGCTCATATGAACAGATTTCTGCCTAACTATAAAAATGCATGTATACACACCAAATACCGGTAGCATAGTGTATACGTTGTTGTGTGTTGGGGGGGGGTTGGGCTTTATTTCCAAGTAACAGTGACAATATTCTAGAGCAGACATGCCAAACTCATGACGTCATGTGACGTTGCGCAACGTATCGGAGCTTTTTTCCCATTTCCGGCAATGAGGTGGATGCAGTTTTCTGGTGACGCGTCCGGCCTATGGGCCGGCAGTTTGATACCCCTGTTCTAGAGAGTAAAAGTTTCTTAATTTGACTGAGCCTATTCATCCAATACCAAGTATACCAAAGCAAGAATACATTGTTAAAAAGTAAAAATCATGTCACCCCTAGTCCTTCTTTTCTTTAAACTAGACATACCCAATTCCAGCAACCGTTATTCACATGTTTTAGCCACCAGTCCCCTAATCATCTTTGTTGCTCTTCTCTGTACTCTTTCTAGAGTCTCAACATCTTTTTTACATCATGGTGACCAAAACTGGATGCAGTATTCCAAGTGTGGCCTTACCAAGGCATTGTAAAGTGGTATTAATACTTCACGTGATCTTGATTCTATCCCTCTGTTAATGCAGCCTAACATTGTGTTGGCTTTTTTGGCAGCTGCAGCACACTGCTGGCTGATATTTAAGTGATTGTCCACTAGGACTCCGAGATCCCTCTCACGGTTGCTACTATTGAGCAAGGTACTACCTATACTGTATCTGTGCATTTGCCTAAATGTAGAACCTTAGTTTTTTCACTATTGAATTTCATTTTGTTAGTTAGCACCCAGTGTTTCAGTCTATCAAGATCCTTCTGTATCTTAAGCCTGTCCTCTGGATCATTGGCTATTCCTGCCAGCTTGGTGTCGTCTGCAGATTTAATGAGTTCCCCATCTATCTCATCATCCAAATCATTAATGAAGATTAATTCAAGCATATTTTTTTCACAAACATTCATAACATCTTTTATCAAATAGTAACAATCATATTTCAGGAAAGGAAAAGGTAGTAATTAGAGTGTAATCCAATCCATATCTACTTACAGAAAGGGCCGATAACTTCAGAGGCCTGATTGCTGTCTAAGTAGATATAGGCTTATACTGTACATCAGGGGTGGGGAATGATGGCCCCTTTATGACTTGTGGACTTCAACTACCAGAATTCCTGAGCCAACAGGAATGCTGGGAGTTGAAGCAGGAATTCTGGAATTTGAAGTCCACAAGTCATAAAAGGGCCCTCGTTTCCCACCTCTGCTCCACATGAACTAATGATATATAAATAAAATATAGCCCATCTATGGTTCAGCAAACCAACAATACTTTATAGAATTTTCAATGTTTTAATTTGTACTATAATAAGATTGTAAAAAATACAAAAAGAAGTGAACTTACTACAAAAATAAATCATAAACAAAAGTATAAAATATAATTAATGATAAACAATAACATGTAAAGCAGAATCAAACAAAAAGAATATTATAAGACTAAGCATATCACTTAGATTTTATTGGTTTAAATATTGTGATTTTTTTGTAAAGGGAAACACAATGCATCATTGCCTTTTCAAACATTGATATATTCATAATATGCTGAATTCATAATATCCAGAGTAATATTTTTCCAGTTTCTTAAAATAATTCTCTTAGCTATTCCCTATGCCTCATATAGCCATAGTTCATCAAAAACAGTCAAATCCCAAATGTTTGGAGTGACTTTCAACATAATATTGGCAACTTGAAACCAATAAGAGATTTCCCCATAAATCTCCAGGCACACAAACACAAACACACAAACATAAGGATTTTTTTTTTTTAAAAGTCACAGCTCAGAAGACTAACCATATGAGCTAATGACCCTTCATATTGTTTACATTCCCAGCAGAGAAATTCTGACATCCATCCTTTAAGCTATATTCTTAGGATGTCCAATCTTTAAAACAGAATCTTTTGATGATTCAGTGTCAATCTTAACTCCAATGAGACCCGGTTAACATTCTTTAAAAATTGAAACCATTGACATTCCATTGTTGTCTATTTCAACCTTTATGTCAATGATTTCAATTTTTAAAATATTGCTCAATTTTTGACCCAAATAGGAAATAGATTTGGTTTCAGAAATTAATCCATCAGAAAGGAAAGCAGATCAGATTTCAAAGCAGATTTCTTTGAAGCAGCTAAAGCCTAGGTCCATATTGAATGCTGAAGGCATGGTTCTATAAAGTATAGTGCCACAGCCATGAATCAGGCAAGCAAATTCTATCTGAAGTTGAGAGAAATTCTTAAAATAATCTTGACTAAATTTATTTATTTAATCATCAAATGTGTATGCTACCAGACTCCCAACAACTCTATGAGTTCACAGCAAATAAAACAAGAGAAATATAATTAAGAACAAGTGAAAAATAAAAGATGGCGAGATCAACAAAGCAGACAGGAACAAAACAAAGGGGCTTCATTCTTCCTCACCAAAGACCTTTTTAAAAGGTGCTACAAAAAATTATTTTCCATAAAGTTAAATTTTCATAATCCTCAAAGTCAATACCAAATCTACAACACAGCAGAACCAAACATATTTATCTGCTCTCAATCCCAGGAATGAAAGGCTTTTTTTCTTCTATGTTGACCTATTGTTAAGACTTCAGTGGAAATAAATAAATCAATAAAATCCAGTTAGGCTCACAAAAGGTTATACTCTATTAAAATTTCATTCCACTTAAATATGTTGAAATAAGTTGAAAATCCAATTATATTTTTGAAAATCTTTTAAAACCTTTATCATATGGTGATAATTCAGGTTAGAAAGTGAAATCTTTGGTTGCCTGTTTTCACAGATACATTTCCTCAATCATTTTCTCTACCTGAAGAAAATTACGTATTTGGATTAAATCTTAAACATAAATCAGTTGGAGAGCAATATGAGTTTAATAACATTAATTTTATCCCACTTGTTTAATGGAATTTTAGTCCATCTATTGATACCTAAAGTGGTCTTTTCTAAAACCTTTAGCATATTTATTTCCAGAAATATTTTTAGGATTACTCAACAATACTTCATAACAGAACAGAACTCAGTCAATTTTCAATCATTTTAAAAATCATATAATATTATTATCATATAATATCATATGGTATTATTGAACATGGACTGGTTATCTTTTCCATTTTAATTTGATTCCAAATATTGTTGCTCCAAATTAAATTTGATGGTTTCACTGGACCTTTCGAATTCATAATTACTGTATGATTTCCTACAATCAATATTTTATTAGATTCTTATATTGATATTTCTTTATGAATGTTCCCAATACTGTCCACTGGGGTATTTTTATTACATAATTATTCACAGTGGCTGAATTCACATGTCATAGTAAATGAAATCAAACAAATTGTACAATGGTTTAGTATGATGTTATAGGAAAAAAGCAAGCTGAACTGAAAGACGGAGTTATAAGTGGCATCAGTTTAGAGTCATTGCATTATCACAAGAGACCCAAATCCAGTCCCTGTGAATTCAGTTGACCCTTATCTAGCATCAATTAAGCTTTGAACATTAGTTGCCTATATTCTTCTGTATAAGTAGCAATAATAAACTCCTCTGTGCTTTGAACTCAATAAACCCTCCTGGTTATTTGTGGCTGACAGATGTGCATGAATGTGTAGAACATTATGGAGGTAGCCTTGAAGAAGGTATGTAGCAGCTGTTAGGAAAGAATGAGCTTAGCCTAGAAAGACATGAGAGCTAAGAAAGAAGGTCAACATAGTGTCCCCGCTCTCTTTAGCATAAGAGGGATCTTTTTCAAGAATCCGTTCTCATAGTCTATACCAATATAGTAAAGTTCTAGTGGTGTCGCTTTCCTGACCTGGTCTTACTTCAAAGAGCTGGCAGAATTCAACCATTGATTTGATAGATTTGATATACCTTGACACAAGTGACCAAAAAAGTCTCAGTTTGTTACCTTCTATCAATTTATTTCCAATATATTACTTGTTTTGTAATATATACCGTATTTTCCAGCCTATATGAAGACTTTCTAAAGCCTGCAAATTGGCTCCGAAGTCGGGGGTCATCTTATACGCTGAGTCGTCTTAAACACCGGAAATTACGGTAGTTTCCGGCGTATAAGACAACTTTCTAGGCATGCAAATCGGCTCCGAAGTTGGGGGTCGTCTTATACGCCGGGTCATCTAATACACCGGAAAATACAGTATTTAAAAGTTTGGGCAAGCTTGGACATGTTAATAAATTGGATTGAAAGGAACTAACTAGGGGATTATTTTAAAAAAAATGAATACCCCCTTTTATCTGTTACTGTTGCCAGATTCAGCTGGACCAGGTTCAGCTCAACTGAACTAATCTGAGAATAGTAAAAATTATTATTCAGGCTACATTTAGCCTCATATAAATACAGACAGCTCCCTTCTCTGCTGAAGATATGTATGGAGAGTGGAGTGGTGTGAAGGTTTCCTGGAACAGATGTCTAAGGTGGTGGGGGGAGTGGAGGGTAGAAAGTGACATAATAGGCATCCAAATTCTGTTGTGTGCAAATGATAACATAATTTACATAATTCATACTTATCATATGTTAAAACATTATTATGTACATGAAGTTTTGTACCAGATTGTATTTGTTTTTAAAATGTAGAGCTCATTACCCTAATATACTGTAGGGGCTTGTTGTTCACATATTTAAAAAAAAAATCCTTCCCATTATTTACATTGGAGTAAACTGTCTTTCTTTGTGTTCAATGTTTCATTTTCCCTTTCCCTCTATCTTTCCGCAGCGAATAAACTATCAGATAAGTCCTTGCCAGAAGGCAGCCTTTGAAGGAGTCAAGAGCAGGTAGGGATTTCACTGAGTGTAACATCAAAATGACAAGAATGCTTGTGTGTTTTACGATGAAACCGGGGCTCAAGATGGCTTTGTCCTGTCACACGGTGTAATTTCTCATCATGGTTTTGCCTGTAAGGTGGATTGTTTTGAATCAAGATAAAGGGCTGCTGCTGGCCTAATGGGAAATTTAAGCAAGAAAAAAATTATCTAGCAGAGCGTATGAGTTGTGAGAGTTCTCATATTCATATTTTAAAGCGCACTGACTCATTAATGTTGTGTGTTCAGGTCTGAAGCATAGATAGGAGGCAGTGTCAGGAGGAGGACCTAGATGCCATACAGAAGTTTGGTTTCTCCCTAGGAGTTTGGACAGGAAGAAGTTCAAGATGAGCGTTACACATGCAGAAGGAGCTCAAGATGAGTCATAAATCTAAGACTCTGGCATTCACCCAACTTCAAGCTGTTCCAGATTGTACCTATAAATTGTGTCCCGGGGCATGAAATTTCAGTAAAAGGTTAGTTTTGTTTCTCTTAAAAGTAGAATAGGACAGCCAAGTATTTGCTATCAAAGGCAATTAATTTTGATCATGTCCAAAGAATAAATCTGGACTCCCTATAAGTATTGCTGATTTTAGAAATGAGACCTCTTCTCTTTAATACTGTATGTAACTTGCTTCCCTGGATAAGACTGCTTTGGGCAATATGTTCTTAGGACACAATTTTTGTCCATTTTAGGTATTTTTTGTAAAAACTGGAAAAGATACTAGTTTTCATGATATAAATATATATATATATATATATATATATATATATATATATATATATATATATAGGTCTTTGGTTGTTCGGGTTTTCTCCCGCGTAAAATTGGAAGTGTCTTGGCGACGTTTCGACGAAGTCCCATTCGTCATCTTCAGGCTGGTGTTTTCAGCTTCGTGCTTCGAGCAGCAATGTGTGGTCTTAGCTGTTTCTTCCTTTTAACTGCCAGTGGGGGTATGAACTGATTGGGTGGGAGCTTGGCTGTGTTCTGATTGGGTGGAGGTGTGTTCTGATTGGTTAGGGGCGTGGCTGTGCTCTGATTGGCTGGGGGGTTGGCTGTGCTCTGATTGGCTGGGGGGTTGGCTGTGCTCTGATTGGCTGGGGGAGTGTTCTGTTTGGTTGTGCTCAGGTTAGTCTGAGTTGCAGAGGGGTTTAAGATTTTGGGCTGCCTTGCTATTTTTTGGCTTCTCGTTTGTGGTCGTGCCTCATTTTCATGGAGGGTGTCAGTTTGAAACCGCCCTTATTGACAAACGACTCCCTAACACAAAAAATGATACCAGACCCACACTCACAAAAACCACACAGGATGTCACCACCACACATCCACGCAAAAAGCAAACCCAAAGCCACACCGATGATGAGGCACGACCACAAACCAGAAGCCAGACCACAGCTGCATCATTAGCCACTTTAAAGCCCTCCAATCCATACATGAAGCAAACTGACACCCTCCATGAAAATGAGGCACGACCACAAACGCGAAGCCAAAAAATAGCAAGGCAGCCCAAAATCTTAAACCCCTCTGCAACTCAGACTAACCTGAGCACAACCAAACAGAACACTCCCCCAGCCAATCAGAGCACAGCCAACCCCCCAGCCAATCAGAGCACAGCCAACCCCCCAGCCAATCAGAGCACAGCCACGCCCCTAACCAATCAGAACACACCTCCACCCAATCAGAACACAGCCAAGCTCCCACCCAATCAGTTCATACCCCCACTGGCAGTTAAAAGGAAGAAACAGCTAAGACCACACATTGCTGCTCGAAGCACGAAGTTGAAAACACCAGCCTGAAGATGACGAATGGGACTTCGTCGAAACGTCGCCAAGACACTTCCAATTTTACGCGGGAGAAAACCCGAACAACCAAAGACCTACATATAAACACCCGCGAAAACCTCAGAAAACACACACACACACACACACACACACACACACACACACACACACACACACACACACACCACACACACACACACACACCACATACATATATATATATATATATATATATATATATATATATATATATATACGATTAAAAAGGTTAAAAATGTGAACCCTAGGGATATTCATAATAAAATATAAAAATGAACACTAGGGTAATAAAAACTAAAGAAGTTTTTAATGGGTTAAAACTATAAAAGTTTTAAAAAGCGCCAAGCTTTCGCCGTCACCTGCCGGCATCCTCAGGGCTGGCGTGCCAGAGAATGAGAAGGTCTTTTTATAGGCGTGTCGAGGTTTGCACTCGGCTCCTTGATCTTGTTATGGGGCCTGATTGGTTCAGCCGTGTGTAGTTGGCCTGCGCTTTTTTTCTCTTCTTAGTTGTATTTTTATCCTCGTCCGTCTCCAGTTCTCCCAACCTCAGATTAGCTGAATGGCAATTCCAGTTATTTCGGTTGCTTTCATGTTCCGATCTCCCCTCAGGCTTGGGTGGTGGTGGACGTTCCAAGTTCCTTTCTCCGCCCCGTTCTGTCCGGTTGCTACTTTTAGAGTCCCATATATTTCCGGTCTCAATGCTTTCGGTTTTAATATGTTTATCATCCTGGTAATCCCGTAAATTGTTACGAGTCTGATATAGCGTGGGGGGGTATTCCGCATGGTGGAGGGGTCGTCTCTTGTTCGTTGTCATGCCCAGCTGTCTCGCACGTGTCTTACTCCGAGTGCTCAATCCTGGGGGTGTGTGCACAGTCATCGGGGCGCGTCCCTCCTGGTTACCGTGTTCTTCCTTAGTTCTCCCCTTTTTTACCTTGTTGGAAGCGCTCGCGTATGTTCTATGGGAGTCCTCAGGATCGTCAGGTAGGGGGTATGACAGCTCGATCTCTCGCCCCCTGCCGCTCTCCGACTTTCCTTCCTCCTCTCCAACGGTATGTAGGGGTTCATCATCAACCACCTCCCGTGGTTTGTCCTCATAGGAGCTGATCGTTCCAGCTACATGGGGAGGTTTTCTCCTCCTTTCCCGACCAGCTGCGATGTTTCTTTTGGTGTGTGGGCAGGCCATTGCGTTTGGTGATTCCTCCGCATTTTCACCTGCCGTATCTTCCCTCATCTCCTCTTTGTAGCCGGGGGTCCGGACCTTGGTTCCTGTCCCTCCCCTGATCTTCTGGGATTGCGGCAGTCCCGCGGGGATGGTCAAGGTGCCTCGCGTTTGCTTCCTTTCTTTCGAATTGCACCTGGTTCGTTGGGCGGTGCGGGTGCTACCCAGATTGTTATCAAACCGTCGGGGGTGTTGCCGCCGATTATTGGCACTCCATGATCTTAAGGCTAAATAGGATGGGCATAGGTCAATGTGCCTATTAATAGACTTACTGTCTGAGAGCCATGCCTCTCTAAGAAGGCGGCCCCCTTTGGTGTTATCATTTGCCAATACACTGACGTCACTAAAGTTAAACTTATGGCCTAGATCCACCATATGGGCCCATATTTGGGAGTGACAGTCTCTCCTTCTCACTGCTAATTCGTGCTCATGGACCCTGGTCTTAATGCGTTTAGCAGTCTCCCCAGTATAATTACATTGGCAGTCCGTACAGTCAATCCTATAGACGGCTGCTGATCTTTCGGTGCTGGGGAGCGGGTCCTTAGGGCGCATTATGGCCGCTCGCAGTGTTTGGTTGGGTCTATGGGCCACCTGTATTTTGTGTGGTGCCAGGATCCTAGCTGTGGCTTCCGATACGTTATGGATATAGGGGAGGGCAATACGTGTGGTGGCTTGAGGCACGGATTCTTGAGATGCAGGGTTACTCCGGAGTCCAGGTGGTCTCCTGAACTGATTAATGATTTTAACCGGGTAGCCGTTGCCTCTACATGTTCGGAAGAGGTGGTTTCTCTCTTCTTTTTTGGCTTTGACGGTGCTGCAGTGTGTCTCCACTCGTTTGAATAGCGTCCTGACACAACTGGCTTTATGGGCCATCGGGTGATTACTCCTAAAGTGGAGAATCCTCTCTGTACACGTTGGTTTTCGGTATACCCTGGTAGCTAGACATCCATCCACCTGGCGCTGCACTAGTACATCCAAAAATGCTAGACTGCCCTGATCTTCTTCCTCCATGGTGAATTGGATGTCCGGGTATACCGAATTCAGGATGCCCATAAATTCAGTTTTGTGTCTTTTCTTAATGACCGCAAACGTATCGTCCACATAGCGGGCCCAAAATTTTGGTTGGTATTGGGCCATCGCTATGTGTTCCAGCTGCTGGAGTACCATCTCTGCAACCACACTAGAGATCGGCGACCCCATAGGTGTTCCTTTAATTTGCTCATATATAACCCCCTGGAAGGTGAAGTAGGTGTTAAGACATATTTCCATGAGCTTTACCAAGTCCTCCGTTTGAAGGGGGTCCTGGTGTTGCCCATGGTCTCCTTGGTTAAGCCGGTCTCTTAGGACCTCAACCACAAGTTTCTGCGGGATGGACGTAAATAAAGAAACTACGTCAAAGGAGACCATGAGCTCATCCTCTTCTACCTTCAGGGTTTTTATTCTATTGAGGAATTCTTCTGCCGATCTTACGGTGGTGTCGCTGTTACTTGCCAAGTGGCCGATGCGAACGCTCAGCCACTTGGCAAGTTCAGAGATGGGGGTACCCCTAAATGCTACAATGGGGCGGAGGGGGATATTGGGCTTATGTATCTTAGGTAAGCCATAGAATCTAGCGAGTGCTGAGTCACCAGGGCGGATCCTTCTCAGCACTTCTTCCCCCATCCTCCCCTTACGTTTGAGGTCATCAAGGAGCTTGTTAGTACGGTTTCTCAAAGTGGTGGAGGGATCTTTACTAACCACTCTATAGGCAGCACTGTCGTTTTAGACAAAGAGGCATACGTAAGAAAGGCATTGGATTTACTCCAAGACGGTGCTGCCTATAGAAAAAGCTTGGCGCTTTTTAAAACTTTTATAGTTTTAACCCATTAAAAACTTCTTTAGTTTTTATTACCCTAGTGTTCATTTTTATATTTTATTATGAATATCCCTAGGGTTCACATTTTTAACCTTTTTAATCGTGAATATAGTAGAGCAGTCTTGCTCAGAGCCAGAAAATGGGAAAGGGCAGCACGGCGTATCTCAACTAATTATTGCAAGCTGGCGTTCCTCCACCGCTGTATCAAGGAGAACCTAACACCAAACTCGCTAAGAAGAAAACCAACGGTAGACTCCTTGGAATGCTGGCAGGCTGCCTGTCAATTCCAACGACGCACACTATATGCGTTAATTAATGACCAACACAGAAGAATAGGCAATTTAAAGAGAGACATCCAAGGCTATCGAGACTCCTGTAATACAGAATTAAACCATCAGCATTTCAATATGCTAAACCAGCATATTCGGCAAGTCATGGCCCGGACGACTCAACACATGACAAGAACATTCCTTAAAAGGCTGAATTCATTACGTGAGTCTTGTAATAACAATTTACCTGGGGTGGTGCACAACCTATCTTCAAGGGTGTTAAGCCAGCCACAGTTATCCCTACTGCAACGAGATGCAGGACACAACCTTAATGATGCGGATACACTGGACTTTGTGGCGGCATTAGAGCCCGCCCTACACCATACTGGGATAGGAGAGGAAACCAAGAATGTAATCAGGCAACAGGTCACGAGCCTAATTATGAGCCACAGACGCCAACAAGTTTTATCGGCAGAGGAAAGGGTGGCTTTAAGCCAACTTAGAAAAGATGACACCATTGTCATCCTCCCAGCCGATAAGGGGAGGGCAACTGTCGTTTTAGACAAAGAGGCATACGTAAGAAAGGCATTGGATTTACTCCAAGACGGTGCTGCCTATAGAGTGGTTAGTAAAGATCCCTCCCTTCCCTTTGAGAAACCGTACTAACAAGCTCCTTGATGACCTCAAACATAAGGGGAGGATGGGGGAAGAAGTGCTGAGAAGGATCCGCCCTGGTGACTCAGCACTCGCTAGATTCTATGGCTTACCTAAGATACATAAGCCCAATGTCCCCCTCCGCCCCATTGTAGCATTTAGGGGTACCCCCATCTCTGAACTTGCCAAGTGGCTGAGCGGTCGCATCGGCCACTTGGCAAGTAACAGCGACACCACCGTAAGATCGGCAGAAGAATTCCTCAATAGAATAAAAACCCTGAAGGTAGAAGAGGATGAGCTCATGGTCTCCTTTGACGTAGTTTCTTTATTTACGTCCATCCCGCAGAAACTTGTGGTTGAGGTCCTAAGAGACCGGCTTAACCAAGGAGACCATGGGCAACACCAGGACCCCCTTCAAACGGAGGACTTGGTAAAGCTCATGGAAATATGTCTTAACACCTACTTCACCTTCCAGGGGGTTATATATGAGCAAATTAAAGGAACACCTATGGGGTCGCCGATCTCTAGTGTGGTTGCAGAGATGGTACTCCAGCAGCTGGAACACATAGCGATGGCCCAATACCAACCAAAATTTTGGGCCTGCTATGTGGACGATACGTTTGCGGTCATTAAGAAAAGACACAAAACTGAATTTATGGGCATCCTGAATTCGGTATACCCGGACATCCAATTCACCATGGAGGAAGAAGATCAGGGCAGTCTAGCATTTTTGGATGTACTAGTGCAGCGCCAGGTGGATGGATGTCTAGCTACCAGGGTATACCGAAAACCAACGTGTACAGAGAGGATTCTCCACTTTAGGAGTAATCACCCGATGGCCCATAAAGCCAGTTGTGTCAGGACGCTATTCAAACGAGTGGAGACACACTGCAGCACCGTCAAAGCCAAAAAAGAAGAGAGAAACCACCTCTTCCGAACATGTAGAGGCAACGGCTACCCGGTTAAAATCATTAATCAGTTCAGGAGACCACCTGGACTCCGGAGTAACCCTGCATCTCAAGAATCCGTGCCTCAAGCCACCACACGTATTGCCCTCCCCTATATCCATAACGTATCGGAAGCCACAGCTAGGATCCTGGCACCACACAAAATACAGGTGGCCCATAGACCCAACCAAACACTGCGAGCGGCCATAATGCGCCCTAAGGACCCGCTCCCCAGCACCGAAAGATCAGCAGCCGTCTATAGGATTGACTGTACGGACTGCCAATGTAATTATACTGGGGAGACTGCTAAACGCATTAAGACCAGGGTCCATGAGCACGAATTAGCAGTGAGAAGGAGAGACTGTCACTCCCAAATATGGGCCCATATGGTGGATCTAGGCCATAAGTTTAACTTTAGTGACGTCAGTGTATTGGCAAATGATAACACCAAAGGGGGCCGCCTTCTTAGAGAGGCATGGCTCTCAGACAGTAAGTCTATTAATAGGCACATTGACCTATGCCCATCCTATTTAGCCTTAAGATCATGGAGTGCCAATAATCGGCGGCAACACCCCCGACGGTTTGATAACAATCTGGGTAGCACCCGCACCGCCCAACGAACCAGGTGCAATTCGAAAGAAAGGAAGCAAACGCGAGGCACCTTGACCATCCCCGCGGGACTGCCGCAATCCCAGAAGATCAGGGGAGGGACAGGAACCAAGGTCCGGACCCCCGGCTACAAAGAGGAGATGAGGGAAGATACGGCAGGTGAAAATGCGGAGGAATCACCAAACGCAATGGCCTGCCCACACACCAAAAGAAACATCGCAGCTGGTCGGGAAAGGAGGAGAAAACCTCCCCATGTAGCTGGAACGATCAGCTCCTATGAGGACAAACCACGGGAGGTGGTTGATGATGAACCCCTACATACCGTTGGAGAGGAGGAAGGAAAGTCGGAGAGCGGCAGGGGGCGAGAGATCGAGCTGTCATACCCCCTACCTGACGATCCTGAGGACTCCCATAGAACATACGCGAGCGCTTCCAACAAGGTAAAAAAGGGGAGAACTAAGGAAGAACACGGTAACCAGGAGGGACGCGCCCCGATGACTGTGCACACACCCCCAGGATTGAGCACTCGGAGTAAGACACGTGCGAGACAGCTGGGCATGACAACGAACAAGAGATGACCCCTCCACCATGCGGAATACCCCCCCACGCTATATCAGACTCGTAACAATTTACGGGATTACCAGGATGATAAACATATTAAAACCGAAAGCATTGAGACCGGAAATATATGGGACTCTAAAAGTAGCAACCGGACAGAACGGGGCGGAGAAAGGAACTTGGAACGTCCACCACCACCCAAGCCTGAGGGGAGATCGGAACATGAAAGCAACCGAAATAACTGGAATTGCCATTCAGCTAATCTGAGGTTGGGAGAACTGGAGACGGACGAGGATAAAAATACAACTAAGAAGAGAAAAAAAGCGCAGGCCAACTACACACGGCTGAACCAATCAGGCCCCATAACAAGATCAAGGAGCTGAGTGCAAACCTCGACACGCCTATAAAAAGACCTTCTCATTCTCTGGCACGCCAGCCCTGAGGATGCCGGCAGGTGACGGCGAAAGCTTGGCGCTTTTTAAAACTTTTATAGTTTTAACCCATTAAAAACTTCTTTAGTTTTTATTACCCTAGTGTTCATTTTTATATTTTATTATATATATATATATATATATATATATATATATTATATATATATATATGATATATATATATATATATAATATATATATATATATATATATATATATATATGTAGGAAGTGTCTTGGCGACGTTTCGACAAAGTCCCATTCGTCATCTTCAGGCTGGTGTTTTCAGCTTCGTGTTTCGAGCAGCATTTTTTCAATTTCTTTCAGGACCTCATTTGTGTTTCTGTGGACACCTCTACCTCTTAGGTTCCTTTTACTACTTACTAATCTTAATTGCATCATTCTAACTCAGCCAATGATTAAGAAACTTTGCAGCAGACTTCCTTTGTCAGCTTTCTAGGCATCTTTTTCAAAAGACTAGAGAGAGTAACATGCAATTTTAAAAAAAAACAAAAAACAGGCTCTTGAGTCTGGTCTGCTTTAATTCAACACTTCAGTTATATCTGTATTTGACTGACTCATCCAAGAGTCATTTAGGTATAGAAATGTGATAAATAAAATAAATAAATAGATCTTAAATTATATCTACATATACATTTGCTCTTAGCGTATAGATTTTGGTTCTTCACCAGGCCATTGGATAGAGATGTTCTGTGGAGGTGAATCTATTCCAAGCCTATTCATATTCTGTGAAATAAGGTTTTAGAGAATTTTAATATTCATTGATGAAACTCAAGCTTCTAGCCCTCATACATATAGAGAAAGCATTACCATTTTGCAGGCAATTGAAATTAGGAAACGTACCGCGGAAAGGAAGAAAAACAGCCTATATCCAGATCAGTTTTTAAAGTGAAGTATGAAAAACATTGAGGGAAGGGGATAGATATCCAGGTAGTGGGAATTGCTGAATAACAAGATTTTTTTGTAGCGAAATCAGTTGTAGAATACAGGTAGTCCTCGACTTACAACACTTCATTTAGTGATTGTTCAAAGTTACAACAGCACTGAAAAAGTGTCTTATGACCATTTTTCACACTTACAACCTTTATAGCATCCCCATGATCATGTGATCAAAATTCAGATGCTTGGAAACTGGTTCATACTTATGACCGTTGCTGTGTCCCAAGGTCACGTGATTACTTTTTGCAACCTTTTGACAAGGTCTGATTCGCTTAACAACCAGCTTACCAACTTATCAACTGCAGTGATTCACATAACAACTGGCAAGAAAGGTTGTAAAATGGGGCAAAAATCACTTAATAAATGCCTCCCTTAACAACAGAAATTTTGGGCTCAGTTGTGGTCATAGGTTGAGGACTACCTGTAGAGAATGAGAATGATGAGAAATAAGTGATTGTTCAGAATTGACTGTGGAAAAGTTTCAAGGATCCTAGCTGATGACTGATTTCACATATGAATCTGAAGCCTGAAAACAGCAATTGACCTAACTTGAGGGGATTAGCTCAGTTACAGTTTGCATCTGCTTCAAAGAGAAAATTGGCATCCCATTCCACTTACAGTATATTGTTCTGGAATAAATGTTTGTCTCTGTGTTGAATACTATGATCAGTGATCTCATGGAGGGAGGGACAGGTATTTTTGACTGGCTTTTAATTCTGTAGTTATGTCGCTGGATAAATATGAGTGATCACATAGTTGTGGGGAAAGAGACTAGTTATTTTACCACAATATTGAATGGGGAAGTAATTCCTGTCACCCTGTGACTTACTGCCATTTGTATGTGCAAATACAGTTCTCGGTTGTGTGAAAAGCCACTGTTATCTGACCAAGACTCATGTTATCAATGAATGTTTTATATCTGTATCTCTTTTTCCTGACTATCAGTGAAGAATCAAGATTCAAAAGGTAACAACCACTTACATGGTGCGATAAAATCTACAGATTTGGTGACCTGGTAACAGTAATAGTTTTACATTGGCGCACTGACAATAAATTAGATAGTTTAGTGTTGCAGTAAATGATATAACTAGCGTGTGTAAAGTTTGTCACTTTAAAATAATAGTTTTCTATTTTCATAAGCTGCTAAGATTTACGCTCTGACCTAATAATCTTTGAGTGGGCCATTACAATATCAAGTACTCATTATTAATATTATGGTTATAATAACACTTTCTCCCAGCAGAACAGAGGCAGCACTTCCTGATGTTGACTGATCTTGAAAAAAACTAAATAGTTTCAGACTTCGTTAGTATTTAACCAAAAATCCACAAGGAAATCTCAAAGCTGGAAAAAACATATCTTAACAGAAACCTCTGGCTTGACTAGAGAAGGTGCTTTAGAGGAAGCATGAATATTTACCTTATAGTGTCTAATGAATGAGGAAATTGAGTCTCAAGTGGCTGTCTAAGGCTAATAACACTGATTCTTCAGCATCTCATGATCTCGTGACCACAGGGGAATATTAGGGGATAGACAGAGAGTTCAGGGTTTATTCTGTGCCCCTCTCTTTATTTAAGACTCTGCTTGCTCTTTGTCAAAAAAACTGCTAGGAAATGACCTGCTACGGTCACTTCTTTCTGCCTTCCTTCCCAGGCACTTGCACACAAACACACAAAAAGCACAAACTCCTTGGCACTTCTTGTAGGACGTAGTTACCTACCTTCACATAACCCTATAATGTGTTGCCTGTAAATAAGCTTTCTTTCTTCACTAATGATTTGCTTAGGTCGGATTCCTGCTCTCGGGAACACTCACCTGCACATAAACAATGTTTCAACTTCCAACCAATTCCTCTTTTCTCTTTCTGCATTGCTATGGAAGAAGGATTACCTGAAAAGATTCTTCTTCTCTAGATTGATCAGGGACCCAGTGTTAGGCTTCTCTCAGCTGACAAGGCAAACTAGTGCGACCATTGTAAAATATTTGTTATGCAATTTTTTCTCTATACTATACTACAGAACCCAAAACTACACTACACTAGAAATAAAATAATGTCTAAATAAAATTTATAAATGATATAAATCAATATTATGTTGTATATTTTAAATATTTCAATTAAATATTTCCCAGAACACAAATTAAGGAAGCATATTGTATAAATCAAGAAGCAAAAAAAAATTTCTAGTAATATAGATGGTGCTCAATTTTTTTTTGCCTCTTTTGTCCATCTGCTCTATATAGAGCACTAGCAGTCATTCTTTCCCTTGGTTTGGTAATGGTGTGATCTACTATTAAGTTGTTTATTTCTAACTCTGTGAGAACCAATTTTCATACCACGATTCAGGAAGCATAAATTAATGATAGAGGAGAGTATTTGTGGTTCAGGTTGATATAAAGGGTTAGGGTCCTTGGTATTCTCTCACCTTGGTTGTTTTCTTTCATTACCCAAATTAGGTACTAACACAACTAGGAAGTAAAAAGTGAGGTTCAAAACCACTCCTACTGATGGTGTTACCTAGTATGGGTAATGAAATGTTGGCAAGAAAACAACTAAGTTCAGAAAGCATCAAGGACCCAACATCAGCAGTGCTAGTCAGGAGTTTGCTCCCATTTTATATTCCAGTAGCTTGCCCTGTCAGTGTTGGTGAGATGGTCTCAGTGGTGGGTTGTTGTTTTTTTTGTTTGTTTGTTTTTTTTTTTGGTTGGGATGTTTACTTGGCAGTTCCTTGATTGGGGTATTTTTTGCTTCTTGATTGTTAGTCTAATGTTATTCTTGGTGTTGATCTCTGCTCACCTGGACGTTGTTTGCTGGTATGGATGTGTTTTGGTCTCTTGTTCCCTTTTTGGGGTTGTTGATCATCTCTTTTCAGTGCTGTACAGATGTTGTTTATGTCAGGTTCACTCCCTGCTAGCACTGATGATGTTACCTAATTTGAGTAATGAAATGTCTGTGAGAAAACAACCAAACCCAGAGAGCATCTAATGACATGCATGAATTTCCCACTATATTCAAGATTGAGTTAATTTAATAAGTGATACAGGGATAAATAGGTGTGTATTTCTAGATTCTGGAGGAGAGCTACAGAGCTACCTTGACCTCAATGAACCTGTTGGGAATCAAGAGAGACAAAAGGAAGTGTCACAAACTGATATACTCCTGGTATTTGATTAAAAGAGAACACAGTTAGTATGTGTATTCATAGCATAGGCCAAAGGTGGACTTCAACAAAGGTTTTCTATGGAGCTTCAGAATGCTGCATTATGCCAAGGAATTATGGCAGAAAATAAAAATTGTAATTGTTCACATATGACCCCAAAAAAGAAGAAGAGAGAAGGGAATATTGCACTGCAATGACCACCAGTCAGTCCTCAAATCAGAGTGATCCTGAACCATTAGTTATCCCCTTGTTTTTAGTATCCCAACATTCTGAGTAATTGTGTGACAACTGGCCTGATCTAAATAATTATTTACATTATGAAAAACATCAGTAAAACAATCTCCACTTCAAACACACATATATGGATCAATTGTATTGCATTTAGGAAGATTTCTTTATACAATCAGTTTTGTGTATATTCAGTATTGACTCCTGTGACAGCTTGGACAAATCCATGCAATTTTCCTTGGAAAAGTTTTTTGGGAAGAGATTTATCCTTGCCTGCTACCTAGGGCTGAGAAAGTATGGCCCAAGGTTACCCATCTGGCTCCATGCCTAAGGGAAGACTAGAATTTACAATCGCCTGGTTTCTAGCCAGATGTCTTAACCACTACACCCAACTGGCTCTCTATAAAACTTTTGCTTTATGCAATTTATTTATTTATTAAATTTATATGAGACGCCTTCTCCCTGATAAGGCTACTCTGGGTAATTCTTCTCAGCTATTTGCATTTTTTTCACATCTATTGAATGCTACAGAGACCGTTGCAAATTTTAGAATGTGCTACCTCCCCAAAATAGAATTATTGGCTACTTGAGAGAAAAAAATAAAGCAGGTTTTAAAGCAATGTTGCTCCTTTAAAAAGAAGCATTGACTTTGTGGCATATGGTGAGCTTCATTCATTCATACACCTTGATCTTGCATACAACTATTTATGTTGTTCCCATGATGAATTTAATGGTAAATGGATCTAATTGAATCATTTTCCAAAATCCAATTTCAGCATATCTCTGTTGTTTAGTAGTATTATAAAAGATTTCTTTAAACGTGAAGGACAATATCATGACTTTTCAGAATTTATCAGAAAAAAAGAACAACGGTCTAGTGATTTGTATCGACCTTTTTCTTTATTGTTAGTATAAAAAGAAGAGAAAGACATTAGTGTTCAAATGATTTTTTTCAAGTTTGATAATTGATGCCATTAATGCATATAAACAGGTCTACTGTTCTCTGCCCCTCTCCCCTTTTTTCCTTCCCTTGTCTCCTTCACAAGAGATAGAAAGTAGCCAATTTCTTTGTGGCCTAATTGCTCTACCACTCCAAGATTAATAAAATGGCAGTGTGCCTATCCTAAAATGTAGCTGCAATTAAATTCCCCAAAGAGTTAATCAAGGGTTCCAATTAAAAGTAAGTTGGCAACCTGTCATGACTAGCAAAACCCAGATTTTCATTCCAGTGTCTTCAGATTCTCTTTTTCCTTTGAATATCTGCACAAGGTAGCAGATCTCAAACTGTCAACTGTCTTACATTATGACCCCTATGCCAATTTCTCCTCGGTGGTTTTAAATCAGTGGTTTCATCTTGAAATCTACATGTCTTCAATAGTCAAAAACTGCCTTAATTCCCACCTGGATTTTTTTTCTTTATTTTACCTGCTTTTCAGTTCATTTTAAACTTCCATGCCTCAGTAACACTTCTGCTATGTATGGTACGTCTTATTTGGTGCCTTTGAAAACTTAAGTTGTCACTCTTAAATAGTTTTTATACCTGGGAGGTCCTGTGACTGACTGGCCACTGGTGTTTACCTTCATAATTCTTTCATAGGCAAAGTGGAATGTATTCAGTGAATGTATTGCAACAGATATAATTTACTTGGACTTCAGTAAGGTGTTTGATAAAGTAAATCACAACCTACTACTTGATAAGATAGAAAAATGTGGGTTGGACAGCATCACCACCAGATGGATCCATAGCTGGCTGACGGGCTGTACTCAGCATGTGGTCCTCAATGGAACTGCATCTACATAGAGGGAAGTGTGTAGTGAGGTGCCCCAAGGCTCTGTTCTGGGTCCAGTGCTCTTCAACATCTTCATCAACGATTTGGATGAGGGGATAGATGGGGAAATCATCAGATTTGCAGACGACACCAAGCTGGCAGGAATAACCAACACCCCAGAAGACAGGCTTAAGATACAGGAGGATCTGGACAGACTTGAACACTGGGCGCTATCTAACAAAATGAAATTCAATGGTGAAAAAAGCAAGGTTCTACATTTAGGCAAGAAAAACCAAATGTACAGGTATAGTATAAGGGATACCTTGCTCAATAGTAGTAACTGTGAGAGGGACCTGGGAGTCCTAGTGGACAATCACTTAAATATGAGCCAGCAGTGTGCTTCAGCTGCCAAAAAGGCCAACACAGTGCTGGGCTGCATTAACAGAGGTATAGAATCAAGATCACGTGAAGTGTTAATACCACTTTACAATGCCTTGGTAAGGCCACACTTGGAATACTGCATCCAGTTTTGGTCACCACAATGTAAAAAAGATGTTGAGACTCTAGAAAGAGTACAGAGAAGAGCAACAAAGATGATTAGGGGACTGGAGGCTAAAGCATATAAGTAAAGGTTGATGGGATTGTGTATGTCTAGTTTAATGAAGAGAAGGACAAGGGAGAACATGATAGCAATATTCCAATATCTCAGGGGCTACCACAAAGAAGAGGGGGTCAAGCTATTTTCCAAGGCACCTGAAGGCAGGACAAGAAGCAACGGATGGAAACTAATCAAGGAGAGAAGCAACCTAGAACTAAGGAGAAACTTCCTGACAGTTAGAACAATTAACCAGTGGAACAACCTGCCTCCACAAGTGGTGAATGCTCCAACACTGGAAGTTTTTAAGAAGAGACTGGACAGCCATTTGTCTGAAATGATATAGGGTTTCCTGCCTGAGCAGGGGGATGGACTAGATGACCTCCAAGGTCCCTTCCAACTTTATTATTATTATTATTATTATCTAGTCTTCTCATTAGATGGAAATAGATAATTGCCTTAGATGACAGGTATAATGCCATATGAAATTATTATAGCAGTGTCTATATCTACCTTGAAGCCTACCTGGAATCTCATAACTAGGAAGTCCAAATTATTCTTGAAAGTTGATAAACTTATCCATTGAATCAGGTAGCAAAATATCATGTTCTGCCACCTGCTAAAGTGGCAAAATAAATGCCAGTCAATGAACTAAATGAGGAGCAGTGAATATCAGTCTCCATCATTGCTTTCCTATGCTTTAGTAGCCCATTCAAAAATAAAAATGTAATCAAGCAATATGTAAATCACAACAGTTGAATTCAGTTCAGTGTTTTGGCTGCATCCAGAAGAGCACTGTCTTGAATTACTCAGTCTGGGATCAAAAGTATAATTTTCTTTACAAAATAGTTGTTTTACTGATACCACTGGTTTTACTGACACCATTGTCACAGGACAATGAGATGGGCAGCAAATAAATGTAATTACTAAAATAAAATAATAAAGTAGTTGTTAAAGAATGTGGGGCAGGGGTTGTTGAAGCATGCTAAAATGGTTGGCTGGCCAAGATTTATTTTTATTTTAGGAGGCTGTCAGTTTAGCAATATAGTTTAATCTGATAGCTCATTGTGCTATTGGCAAAATCTCTCAAGAAAAATTAGGGCCACAGTCAAGATGTTTTTGATTTCTTTGAAAATCAAGGTGGAAACCATACACCCTGCCGCCCAATCTCTCTCAAACATATCACGGCTAAAAAAAAACACTTGTTGAATATGGAATAAGAGCCATGGTGGCACAGTGGTTAGAATGCAGTATTGCAGGTTAACTCACTATTCACTGCCAAAAGTTCAATCCTAACCGGCTCAAGATTGACTTAGCCTTCCATCTTTCCAAGGTTAGTAAAATGAGAACCCAGATTATTGGGGGCAATATGCTGACTCTGCTTAGAAAGGGCTGTAAAGGATTGTGAAGTGGTTCAGTTTGCAATACGAAATGACAGAAAAATAAAGCTTCTTCTTCCTTCTTTTTTTCCCCAAAACCTCCACCTCCTCCCTTTTAATAAAGCCCCGAGTCCTTGTAATACATTTTCATTCACGTGTAGTTAGTTAGCTTTTCACTTGGGAGGCCCAACAACCTAACAACCCTGCTTACATGGATAACCGGAATACAATAGCTGAATGAGCAGGATGGCAGGCTTCCAGCAATATTTGTCGGTGGGGAAAAAAAAAACGACCTGAAATCTTGGAAGATGTTGTTGGTCAGTAATTGGTAGCTCATATGACTGAATGCAGTGTCAACACATGACAGGGCAAGTGATACAAGTCACTTCAAACCCATTTTCGCTGTGGGATTCCAATGGTTTTTAAAGTCTGTTTAATGAATGATTATTAGTAGCAATTGCCTTTGTACTGCGTAGCAACTGAAGATTAGAATTAGAATCTTAAATACCCAATAGCAAATACATTCCAGGGAATCAGACATTTCTCAGGGAAGCCTAAAAGTGAACATGTACTATTTTTAAAACAAAGGGAAGGGAAATGCCTTCACAGTTATGTATAGCATTCTTGCGGTGTGCTCCCACAGACTCCCCCATTCCCTTTCGTTTAATCCACAGTAGACCACAGTCCCAGGCTGATGGGTTGAGGGGAGGGGGGAGGCCGAGTCTGAAACATTTTCTCTCTCAATTGCCTCAAAATGATATAAAAGCAGGCTAAACAGAAGTTGAAAAAGAGGCATTGTTCAAGTGCAGTGACAGCCAAAGAAGGGGAATGGGCAAGTGGGATGGCAGAAAGGCAGAATGGAAAGAAACAATCGGGGGGGGGGGGAGCTGAGAGAGAGAGAGACCCAGTTTCCTCCCATCTGAAATGTGATCCTACCGCAATGCCCATTATCCACGGGAGGGGAGGGGGAGTAAGTGGGGGTTGGAGTGCAGGGAGCGCTGAACCTCCCAGGCTGAGCTTAGAGACTCCCTTCTGCTGCTTTCTGCCTCGCTGTGCTGCATTTGCAGATTTCGGAGCTGGGCAGCAGCGAGGAAAATGGGTGTGCAGAGTATGCTGAACTCCCTCTAGTTGGAGCGAGCGCAGACCTACAGAAAGCTACAAACACGCACCGTCCCTTCACTTTGCTTTTGACGCTGTGGTAGAGATTGGGGGGGGGGGGGAAAGAGACCAGAGACCAGACCAAAGGAAGCGCGCCCCGCGTATTCGTCAGCGGGGAAGCGCGTTCACATTGTTCTTCCTTTGCTTTTTGCCAAAGCCTGCCTAGTTCCAATAATCATAAATCAAGTTCTGGCTCGTGCACTCGGCTGGCAGTTCCAAGGAGGAAAACGGGAGAGGCGGGAAGGACGGGGGAGGAAAAAAAAATCTTGCCTAGTGACAATAAAAAAAGGGGGGACGACAAAAAAAAAAATGTCCCTGGGCTGCAAATACGAGCAAGAAGACAATAACAAGATGGCTTTCTTTATTTTCCAGAGCCTTGCCGTGTTGCCGTAAAGAAGGGAAGACGGACTCTTGTCACTTTGCCTGGCTGCTGAATAGGGCAGACCAGAGTGGGAAAATTAATTTTCCGATCTGCAAATATCAAGCGGGAGGGGGGGGGAAGAGAGAGGTGTGCAAGCATATTGCTAATTCCAGGGCTTCTTTAAAGGAGGAAAGAAATTAATCAGAGTCATTAAGGCTTCAAATGGAGGAAAATGAGTTAACTATTCCAGGCTCGGCTAGTTTTAGTTTGATGGTTTATTCAAAAGCCCAGCTGAAGGAAATTCCCTCCTCTACCAATATTAGGAGGGGGCTAGGCTGAAATGAAGACCCTCTAATAAACACTCCCACGTGTCCCCATTTAATAAAAACGGGAGAATGCTTGCCTGCCACCCACCCACCCACCCCATTCTTCAGCCATTAATTTACATCTGATAATTGCCCCTAGAGGCTGTAGCATGTCAGCATGAGACCTGAAAGCATGGCAAAGGGTGGAGAGAGAAGAGTTAAACCTCAGAACTTCATATCTGCAGCTAGTAGAGTCCTTAGGCTTTTAAGCAAGGATTGAGAATCAGCAGCTTGAAACTCTGCTACTGCTTGATGTTGAGATTCATCCTGGCCTCTGTAAGCATGGAGGAAAATAACCCTGTTGTTCAGGCTGCCAGGTGCCAAGATATGCAGTTAGTTATTGTCCAGCCTTCCAAAATATAGGGGATTTCCACATTTCCACATTGCCAGTCTTCTCCCTTTCACGAAACAGTTCAAAATGGATTGGTGAATGGCAAGCTTCACTTTACTAGCCTCCAAACACACAAAACAGGCCAGCAGCTCCATGAGGCAATTGGTGGACAGATGGGAGAATACATTCAGTCTATGCCCCCTGCCAAGCTGCTGACAGTCCTGAAGTACTGAATCTTCTCAGTTCTACAGCAGGTAGATCCCTTTTGCAACCTAAGCTCATTCTCCAGAAAACTGCAACCCTGGGTTAACAATACAGAAATGAGGGAGATGGGTCCTAAGTAGTCCCAGGAGTAGGGTGCTGAGGCTCTAAGACAAGGGTAGAAGAAGAAAAGTCCTAGAGCTGGGAAGTAGGGCTAGGATTAGGGTTTGAATTTTCTCAAAAAGCTACCAATCTGATAAAATGGCAGAGAGTCTGAAGCACTGGGCTCAGTGCTGAATAAGCCAACCTCACATTAATCAGTAGGTCCATACTGATTTCCAAATGGCACAAAGCCTCTGTGTGAAAGTAGCATCTGTTTGGATAGGCAAGGCCTTCAGGCCTAACAGCAGCAGAAAGCATCCTTGAGAAATATTGGGATCTTTCTAGGCCAGTGGTTCTCAACCTGTGGGTCGGGCCCCATTTGGGGTCGAACAACCATTTCACAGGGGTCGCCAAACAACGCGGTCTGCCATTTTTTCCCCCTTTTCCTTAGCTTGCTACTCCCTTTTATTCTATTGGCTTTTGAAAGCCAATAGAATAGACTCTCTTGAATAGAGTCTAATTCTATTGGCTTTCAAAAGCCAATAGGAATTGTCCAGGCTGTCTCTGGCCTGCTGAGCCCGCCAAAAGTCCCATTCTGCAAACGGTGCTGCAAGTTGTCTGCAGCGAAGGCGAGCTGTCTGGAAGTTTCCACCCCTCCCTGCTGAGCAACTACTAAAAATGTAAGTAAAAGAGGTCCAGGGGTGGGAGGTGGGAGGCCGTGGGCGCAGGGAGGGTTGCTGGCACACGTGGGGCCTGGCAGGTGCCTTACCTCCCTTGGGCTGGCCAGCTGGTGGCCCAGCCGGTGGTCGGCCTGCGCCGTCTCTGCCGCTTGCCAGCTATGCCTCGGCCGGCATAGAGGGCGGCACCACGCATGCGCGGCGCTCCCAGGCAGAGAAAATCCTCGACTTACGACCGGTTGGGTAGTCCTTGACTTACGACCGGTTGGGTAGTCCTCGACTTACGACCGGTTGGGGGTCGCGGCATTAAAAAGGTTGAGAACCACTGTTCTAGGCTGAACTGCCAGGTTGCCTTTGCCTTGGCAATTAGCTGGGTGACAGCTGGGACTGTGTTTGTATATGTGCCCATGTGAATGCCTAGGATCTTGGAATGTACTCCATATCATTTCTACTATTCTCTAACTGATAATAGTTTTGCCCCTGAATTTCCTATATTGGGGAGATGACATTATTTAGTTATCAGTGAACGTTCATGGACCCAAATTTGGATTCAATACTATTCCCATTGTACCCAGCTAACTCCCAATGACCCTGCTCATTTTATCCACAACTAGATTTGAACGGGTCTATACAGTATGTTTAGGTTGAGTACAATGAATAGATATAGTTTTATATACATTAATACAGTTTCTTTATTTTTTTTAACATTAGGTGGTAGTATCTAGCTGATCTTGGTTGATCTTTAAAAAGCTAAGCAGGGTCACAGTTGATTAACATTTGTATGGGAAATTAGGAGGCTATCACAGGCCTGTAGATTACAAAGAAGTATAAAATCCAAAAATTGTGACAAAAATATAAAATGGTGGAAAGACTAGAAAACAGTATTTGGTGTCAAATCAGATGTGGCAGGTAGTTAGATGAGGTTTTTGCAAACTCAGTTGCCTTAAGGTGCTCAGTTGCTTCTTGTTGTTGTTGTTGTTAATTGCGAAGTCGTGTCCGACCCATCGCGACCCCATGGACAACGTTCCTCCAGGTCTTCCTGTCCTCTACCATCTTCTGGAGTCCATTTAAATTCACACCTACTGCTTCAGTGACTCCATCCAGCCATCTCATTCTCTGTCGTCCCCTTCTTCTATTGCCCTCAATCTTTCCCAGCATTAGGCTCTTCTCCAGTGAATCCTTCCTTCTCATTAGGTGGCCAAAGTACTTGAGTTTCAACTTCAGGATCTGGCCTTCTAAAGAGCAGTCGGGGTTGATCTCTTCTAGGACTGACCGGTTTGAACGCCTTGCAGTCCAAGGGACTCGCAGGAGTCTTCTCCAGCACCATAGTTCAAAGGCCTCAATTCTTTTGCGCTCAGCCTTTCTTATGGTCCAACTTTCACAGCCATACATTGCAACTGGGAAAACCATGGCCTGGACTATACGCACTTTTGTTGGCAGGGTGATGTCTCTGCTTTTTAGAATGCTGTCTAGATTTGCCATAGCTTTCCTCCCCAGGAGCAAGCGTCTTTTAATTTCTTGGCTGCAGTCCCCATCTGAGGTGATCTTGGAGCCCAGAAAAATAAAATCTGTCACTACCTCCATTTCTTCCCCATCTATTTGCCAGGAATTGAGAGGGCCGGATGCCATGATTTTGGTTTTCTTAATGTTGAGTTTCAAGCCAACTTTTGCACTCTCCTTCTTCACCCGCATCAAGAGGCTCTTTAGTTCCTCTTCACTTTCTGCCATTAGAGTGGTATCATCTGCATATCTTAGGTTGTTGATATTTCTCCCGGCAATCTTAATTCCAACTTTTGATTCATCTAGCCCTGCCTTTCTCATGATGTGCTCTGCATATAAGTTAAATAGGCAGGGCGACAGTATACAGCCTTGCCGGACTCCTTTTCCAATTTTGAACCAATCAGTGGTTCCGTGTTCGGTTCTCACTGTTGCTTCTTGACCCACATATAGGTTTCTCAAGAGACAAATGAGATGGTCTGGTACTCCCATCTCTTTAAGAACTTGCCACAATTTGTTGTGATCCACACAATCAAAGGCTTTTGCATAGTCAATGAAGCAGAAGTAGATGTTTTTCTGGAACTCCCTAGCTTTCTCCATGATCCAGCGTATGTTGGCAATTTGATCTCTAGTTCCTCTGCCTCTTCGAAATCCTGCCTGTACTTCTGGTAGTTCTCGATCCACATACTGCTGGAGTCTAGCTTGTAGGATTTTAAGCATAACTTTACTAGCATGTGAAATGAGTGCAATGGTGCGATAGTTTGAACATTCTTTGGCATTGCCTTTCTTTGGAATTGGAATGTAAACTGACCTTTTCCAATCCTGTGGCCACTGTTGAGTTTTCCAAATTTGCTGGCAAATTGAATGTAGCACTTTTACTGCATCGTCTTTTAAGATTTTGAATAGCTCAGCTGGAATACTGTCACCTCCACTAGCTTTGTTGTTGCTCAGATTTTCTAAGGCCCATTTCACTTCACATTCTAGGATGTCTGGTTCGAGGTCAGTGACCATCTCATTGTGGTTATCTGGGATGTTAAGCTCATTCTTGTATAGTTCTTCTGTGTAGTTTTGCCATCTCTTCTTAATCTCTTCTGCCTCTGTTAGGTCTCTGCCATTTTGGTCCTTTATCATGCCCATCTTTGCATGAAACGTTCCCTTCATATCTCCAATTTTCTTGAAGAGATCTCTGGTCCTCCCTATTCTGTTGTTTTCTTCTATTTCTTTGCACTGTTCATTTAAGAAGGCATTCTTATCTCTTCTAGCTACTCTCTGGAATTCTGCATTCAATTGGGTGTATCTTTCTCTTTCTCCTTTGCCTTTCGCTTCCCTTCTTTCCTCAGCTATTTGCAAAGCTTCCTTAGACAGCCATTTTGCTTTCTTGCATTTCTTTTTCTTTGGGATGGTTTTAGTTGCTACCTCTTGTACAATGTTGCGAACTTCCATCCATAGTTCTTCAGGCACTCTGTCTATCAGATCTTTTAAATCTATTTGTCACCTCTACTGTATATTCATCAGGAATATGATTTAGTTCATACCTGAGTGGCCTAGTGCTTTTCCCTACTTTTTTCAATTTAAGCCTAAATTTTGCAACGAGAAGCTCATGATCTGAGCCACAGTCAGCTCCTGGTCTTGTTTTTACTGACTGTATAGAGCTTCTCCATCTTTGGCTGCAGAGCACATAGTCAATCTGATTTCTATGTTGACCGTCTGGTGATGTCCATGTGTAGAGCCGTCTCTTGGGTTGTTGGAAAAGAGTGTTTGTTATGACCATCGTATTCTCTTGACAAAATTCTATTAGCCTGTGCCCTGCTTCATTTTGTACTCCAAGGCCAAACTTGCCTGTTATTCCGGTTATCTTTTGGCTTCCTACCTTAGCATTCCAATCCCCCATGATGATAAGGACATCATTTTTTGGTGTTAATTCTATAAGGTGCTGTAGGGCTTCATAGAACCGGTCAATTTCATCCTCTTCAGCACCAGTGGTTGGGGCATAGATTTGGACTACTGTGATATTGAATGGTTTGCCTTGGATTCGAATTGAGATCATTCTGTCATTTTGGGGATTGTATCCCAGTATTGCTTTTCCTATTCTTTTATTGACTATGAAGGCTACTCCATTTCTTCTGAGGGATTCTTGCCCACAGTAGTATACCTGATGGTCATCTGAGTTAAATTCACCCATTCCTGTCCATTTTAGTTCGCTGATTCCTAAGATGTCGATGTTCAGTCTTGTCATCTCTTTTTTGACTACGTCTAGCTTGCCTTGATTCATGGATCTTACATTCCAGGTTCCTATGGAGAAAAAATCTTTACAGCATCGGACTTTCCTTTCACCACCAGATATATCCACAGCTGAGCGTCCTTTCGGCTTTGGCCCAGTCGCTTCATTCTTTCTGGCGCTACTAGTACTAGCCCTCTGCTCTTCCCCAGTAGCATATTGGACACCTTCCGACCTGAGGGGCTCATCTTCCAGCGTCATATCTTTTTTCCTTTTAGTACTGTCCATGGGGTTTTCATGGCAAAGATACTGGAGTGGTTTGCCATTTCCTTCTCCAGTGGATCACATTTTGTCAGAACTCTCTGCTATAACCTGTCCGTCTTGGGTGGCCCTGCACGGCATAGCTTATAGCTTCGTTGAGTTACGCAAGCCCCTTCGCCACGACAAGGCAGTAATCCATAAAGGGGCAGTTGCTTCTTAGTAAATAGTAATAGCATTTAAACTTTTATACTGTTTCACAGTGCTGTACAGTCCTCTCTAAGCAGTTTACAGAGTCAGCCTTATTGCCCCCAACAATCTGGGTCCTCATTTTACCAACCTCAAAAGGATGGAAGGCTGAGTCAACCTTGAGTCGGTCAGGATCAAACTCCTGGCAGTGAATAGTGAATTAACCTGCAATACTGCATTCTAACCACTGCGCCACCATGGCTCATACACAAAAGAATATCTACTAAGTAGATATTTACTGAGTTATCTACTCAGCAAAAGGAAATTCTTCTTTGTCTTGAATTCTTATTAATTAGGAAATGTCAGCTTTCATTTTATCATTAGTATTGTTATAAAGACAAAATTTACTGATGGGTCCTCCTCTTCAATGAAACAGCCTACCCCTGAAGCAAAGATGGCTTCTGCTAGCATGGTCTTCCAGAAGCTGGGTTTTTTATTTAAAAAAAAAACCCTAGCTTTTCTAGAGAGCCTTTGTGGACTGTGGAATCATTAGTACCAATATTTTTTTTATTAATTCATGTGATCGTTAATTTATATATTGTTTTAACATTGCTATCTCTAAACCATCTACAGTCATTCAGACTGAAATGGTAAAAAAGTAGCATAAATAAACATCTATTGGGGGAAAAGGGAGGGGATTATTTGCTTTAAGTAGCTATATTAAGGAATTTGGGAGGGGGGTAGTGTATCATTAATATTTTCAGAAATCTTTTGTCCTGGAATGGAATGATTGAAAATGTGCTAACCGAATTCCCATTTTACGCCTGATAGACTTTCCCTATAATCTCTTTCTGAACCAGGAAGTGCAGTTAGGCTTGTATGGCATTTTTCCTGAATATGGTTTGTCCATCATATTTCATGATAAATCAAATGTAGGCTACATTTTCACATTGTTATGTGAAACCTAGGAAAATAGAAATCATGGCTATTAACCACATTCAGAATAAACTACATTCAAGCCTTAATAGGTAGCAGCAACACTTAACTGACCTTGTCTCTGTGCACAAGTTAAGCAGGCTTTGGCTTAGATAGTATTTAGATGGGATTCCACCAGGGAATAATACTATGTTTAGCCAGGAGTATCTGCAGAGTATATAGAAAAAAGTCAAGATGTTAGCCATGATGAGTGATTGAAGCTCTGCAGTTTTTTTTATGCGAGATGCACATAAAAATGGGCAGAGCTTTAATTGCACCATTGCAGCTGCAGTCTTGAATTTTTTTTATCATACTTTAAGGGCATCTCTGGTAGAGACTAGAATGGGAGATTGTAAATCAGCCTGGAAGAATCCTGCTTCTCTACTATGGCCAAAAAAAACCTCCTAATGTCCATATATCTCTGGGACTCAATGTTTCTGTTTTCTCAAAAGGAAAATTATACAGCTACCTTTCTACTTTATTTTTTTTATAAAAAAAGATTCAAATCTGCATGTTTCTTAAAAAGGCATGATGACAAGATCTATTAAATGCTCTAGGTGGAAATGGTACAAATAGAATAAAACCGAGAAATGCATTTATCATTTTACAGTAATTTAACAAATTTTGCCATTTGCTTGGTGAAAAATGTGCAACATGGAATAAGCCAAAGGACATGTGAACAAAGGACATTTTGCAATAAGCAGGGAGCCTGCTCTTGCAAGACAGTTAACATTTAGTTGCCATGTATGGGCATGCATGCATATGCATATGAAAATGGAGAATTATGAAGCAAATGTATTCAAAGCTGAAGGATCAAAAATCTGTCTCCCCGCAATAGTCCATTCTGTTGCGGGAAACTCTGTATTTGAGAAGAAAAATTCACATCACCTTTGTTCATTTAAAGCAGGGATGCCAGCACTATTTGTATCTGCATAAACCTCTCTATAGAAAGGAAAAGAACCCAGAGTTGCTAATGAAACTCAGGGATCATGGGCTAGACTTCATCTGGCATTGTGCGTTGCTAATATTCTGGTTAAATAAATACATTTTGCTAATTGGATTACTCGGAGAGCATACTATGTACTGGATTTCCAACACGATGCTAATGAATTGTGTGAAAAACGTAATCATGTTAGCTTGCAAAAGGCTTGTAAAAGATGATATTAAAAAATAAGCAGAAGTTGACATCCACTGCATGTCATAAGTCTTTTTTGTCCTTCTTACCTTTCATTTCAGCTTTCTCTGGCTGCGTGTGTTTAATCTGTTTGCGATTAAGGAGTCTGGGGTGATTGAATAGACCCTGGAGGACAAAGCGATCCTCTTCTTGCAATTGTCTCGCCTTATGTTTATGCTGATTGATATCAAGATAGAAAGAGCAAGACCTTAAGCTGCCTTTTTAGAGGCAGAGGGGATAGCTGCTTACTTTCCTGGACATATTTTGATTGAAATGAGGTCAGGAGGAGTAGACAGTAAGAGAAGCTGTGGCGAAAAGACAGAGAGAAAGATGCGTGAGTCTGTCACTCAAAGAGGCACAGGTTCAAATATCAGGTTAGGTCACATTAAAAAGAGTGAATTGAATTGGCGAGTGCCTCTGGGATACTGAACCTAGCAAAATAGAGTGGGGAAAGCCCAAGGTGAACTCATACTGGAGATGTGCATTCATGTCCATGTATCAGCAGATGGTTGGGACAAGCTTGAGAAGCAGACACTTTTTGTGCAACTGCCTTGGGGATACTCTCTCCCCCCTTACTTTCCTAGGACCAGTATAATCATGGCAGATATTAAACTCCCATACCACAGAGAAGCAGATGGCTTGGGTTGCTGCTATCTCTGGAGCTCTCCCAAATTCCTTGATCAACCCTGTTATAGTAGCTTGACAGTCCCTTGGGCAGTTACCTTGGAATCGGCCATATCTTCCTTGCCCTGGGAGACTGTTGATTCAGGGATATTAGCTTCTCTGCAAACTGGGATCCTTGACAGTGTAAACAAGCCCCTGAAGGAATAGAGATTTCCATTTGCAGTTGCAAGTGATAAATGTGCTGTTAGGAAGAGATAACTTGTAGCCCAGTCAATAGAATAACCCTGGGAGTTATATATAACTTGGTATGTATTATTTATGTGACAGCTTCTTTTCCGTGGCAACATTCTTCTCCCTTTCTCTTTTCATTGAAATATGGCCCCATCCAAGAGCTGACTCAATCTTTACTACTTAAATGTCGGGATGGTTTTTGTGCTGTCCTATCCATGGTGAATTGGTCCATATTTATCCCATCTCTCTGTTTTCCAATTAGCCATTTGTGGAC